>NC_045130.1:0-304992 GCF_007655135.1 Punica granatum
AAAACACCCTAAAACCCTAAGACCCTAAAACCCCTAAGACCCTAAAACCCTAAAACCCTAAAACCCTAAAACCCTAAGACCCTAAAACCCTAAAAAAAAACCCTAAAACCCTAAGACCCTAAAAAAACCCTAAAACCCTAAAACCCTAAGACCCTAAGACCCTAAGACCCTAAAACCCTAAAACCCTAAAACCCTAAATTTTGTTGAAGGGGGGCGAAATCCAAATAAATTTTATGTCATAAAGTCAAGGAAGACGAAAAAGGATATTTTCATTGAAAAATTTATAAATTCAACAATTTTCAATAAA
The DNA here is from genome assembly GCF_007655135.1 of Punica granatum. NCBI lineage: Eukaryota > Viridiplantae > Streptophyta > Magnoliopsida > Myrtales > Lythraceae > Punica > Punica granatum. Next base: position 308 of record NC_045130.1, read on the forward strand.
AAAATCTATAATTTTTCCCGAATCCAAGTGGGACAACAGCCGCTGTGGCCCCCCTAAATCGATCCTATTTACAAGTACCATGCAATGTCTTGAAGAACCGGAGGTCAGACGAGGTGTCATGGTGTTTTATTTCATTAGTATTATAGATTCAATCACTAATGGATAGAGATTGGTGAGTGATTACCGGTCACACTTTTCAACCGGCAATAGTAAATAATAATGGTATGAGAAATAATAGATAAGACATTATATAAGAAAAGATGTAATAAGATAATATTATATTCTAAAGTAAGAAGTATAAGATTCAAAATTTTCCTAATATTTAATATAACTAGACATTTGTCTTTCATGAATAAGTTAGAAATGTCTCAATTCTTTTCTAATAGTGAATTAGAAAAGGTAATCATGCCTTAGAACAGAGACTTTCGGCTCGATTGTCGTAAAAGAAAAGTGAGTTTAATGATGATCACTATTTATGAATCATCATTATTTATTAACACCTAGGATCATGATTAACGGGACGGTTTCGATTCTTGTACTTTCAACCATGACCAATTATTGGGTAAACTAACAATCAGGGACATGTTTGATTAGACAAGTTGAGTTCCTTGATCCAATGAATTTAAGGAGGAGAAGAGTTGGGGACAACAGGAGCTGGTCCGTGGTGTTTGGTGTAGGCTACTGGCTATTGTGGAAAATGCATGGAGGAGCCAACACATTTTTTATCCTGATAGACCTCGACCCCTGGATGGGCAGCAAAGATTCGACGCTGTGCATAGGCGTTCAATAATTCTGCGAGGATGCCTTCTGCGTTGAAGCTTCAACTAGTTAAACAATGGGTGGAGATTGGATGAAGAAAATCCAATTTCAGGTGGTCACTCTTAACATGGATAGCGTGGCTAAATGGAATTTGGGACTTGCGGGTGCATGTTTCTCTGAATAGACAATGGATGAACAGGTTCGTGCATAACATGGGTAGTGCTATGTCGGTGGTTGTTGAATTGTGGAGTGTTGGAAGTGGTCTTGAACTCACTTGGGGCATCGGAATCTGAGGCTAATCTTGGAAGTAGATTCAGAAGTAGTATGTAACGTCTTGAAGACCCGAAGATCGGAGGTGTCATGGTGGATTATTTCATTAGTATTATAAATTCAGTCACTAATGGATAGAGATTGGCGAATTATTACCCGTCACACTTTTAGGGAGGGCAATTGATATACTGATTGGTTGGCGAATCTGTCTCTATCGTATTCCATTGGTTTACATTCTCTTAGTTCGGCCCCTGCAGGCTTGCGCTTGCTTCTTTTGAGGATGTAGTCCCCTACCATATCCTATATAGGAAAAATTGAAGATGTCAATAAATATATATACTTATAATCATTGTTATCAGAACCGGACCGGATGTTGAACCGGTGAAAGTATGAGTTCACGGATTCGATGGGTCCAGTCAAATTCGATAGGTTGAACCGCACATTTAATTAAAAATTATATAATCTCTCTCCCTCCCTCCCTAAAATCCCGTGGCCATCTGCAAGTCAGCAACTAGGCAGACAAAACAAAACCTCCTTCCCTCTCTAGTCTCTTCCATTGAATTCATTAAATTTCCAGACATACCACCGAATATCTCTCGCTGGTGGGATAATGGATCAACTTCTGGCTTCCACCATTTCTTTTCTGAGAAGAATCACGTTTCTCTCCTTCTTCTATACATGATCTTCCCTTGCAGAGGACCCCAACAACCATGGCTTCCCACAAGAGAGCTCAGCTCGCACTCGCCGCCTTCCGTAGCTTCACCTTGAAGCTCGCCCCAGCAAGAACTCTCGCCCCACAGCCCATTTCAAGAATCCCTCGACTGGGGCCTGCGATCTTGGCTCGCAATACTCTTAAAGTCCCGATCTTGTCCTCTCTAACTTCCCACAGGTTGGGCATCTTTCTTATTTTTTCAAAAATAACCCCACCCTTTTCTCTCTCCTTTGAAGACTGATTTGAAGTGAAGATTGAAGAGCAAGCTCGAACCTGGATAATGAGTGATGACTAAACTAATGTGAAGAGTCTGAAGACTGAAGAGTGAAGATGAAGAAGACTAGGGTTTCACTTTCACCATTTCAATCGATTTTGATTTGATTCAATTGTGCTCAATTTCGGTTTCGAGTCAGGGGATTTCAACCCATGCAACTGGCTGGTTCGAATGGGTTCCAATGGGTTCAAATGGTTTATCTAAAAATTGATTGATTTTTTGGATTCACCGGTCTGTGTGTGCATTTTCTATTTTTAAGCTAAATGGACCAAACATTGGTCCGATTTCTGGTCCGACCGGTCGAACCGTCCGGTTCAGTCTGGTTATGATAACACTGCTTATAATAACATCGTTTTTTTTTTTAAAAGATATAAAAAAATTAACTTCATTAGTAAATGAGTGTTGGGCCGGTTTCTCTCCTATATGGAGAATGATGAGGGCGGGTGATGGAAGTAATCCCACATGGAAAAATTGAGAGGAAATCCATAGGTTTATAAGAGATAATGGTCTAGCAACCCATTGGCTTAAGCTTTTGGGTTGCGGATGGGCCCGAGTCTCAAGTAAGCCCTGTGGATTTTTCCCAACAGTGGTATCAAAGCCCAAGCTAACGATCCTGGAGAAGTGCACACGCTATGCGTGGAAACCCACACCGCGCCAAGGCCCGAGTGTGGAACTCGTGGCTAGTGAATGGCCTAACAATTGGTATCCGAGTTCGAAAGTAAAAAGCCCGGCTCGAAGTCCTCCATATAGTCCAGAATGGGGGGGAATTGTTGGGCCGTGACCTAACAATTGGTATCCGAGTCCGGAAGTAAAAAGGCCGGCTCGAAGTCCTCCATATAGTCGAGAATGGGGGGGAATTGTTGGGCCGGTTTCTCTCCTATATGGAGAATGATGAGGGCGGGTGATGGAAGTAATCCCACATGGAAAAATTGAGAGGAAATCCATAGGTTTATAAGAGATAATGGTCTAGCAACCCATTGGCTTAAGCTTTTGGGTTGCGGATGGGCCCGAGTCTCAAGTAAGCCCTGTGGATTTTTCCTAACAGTGGTATCAGAGCCCAAGCTAACGATCCTGGAGAAGTGCACACGCTATGCGTGGAAACCCACACCGCGCCAAGGCCCGAGTGTGGAACTCGTGGCTAGTGAATGGCCTAACAATTGGTATCCGAGTTCGGAAGTAAAAAGCCCGGCTCGAAGTCCTCCATATAGTCCAGAATGGGGGGGAATTGTTGGGCCGTGACCTAACAATTGGTATCTGAGTCCGGAAGTAAAAAGGCCGGCTCGAAGTCCTCCATATAGTCGAGAATGGGGGGGAATTGTTGGGCCGGTTTCTCTCCTATATGGAGAATGATGAGGGCGGGTGATGGAAGTAATCCCACATGGAAAAATTGAGAGGAAATCCATAGGTTTATAAGAGATAATGGTCTAGCAACCCATTGGCTTAAGTTTTTGGGTTGCGGATGGGCCCGAGTCTCAAGTAAGCCCATGGATTTTTCCCAACAATGAGCAACATTAAAAAAGGTCACTAGTGTTAATTTAGGAAAGCAAAAGTGGGAACCCCGCCTGTCCAAATAAATACGATCCAATGGTGAAAGTCCCTTTTGCGAGAAAATGTCTTATATGTAACAGTGATATCATTTGGTAATATTACAAGATCTATCTGTATTACCAAGATTAGCAGAGATATTGTATCATATATTTATAGCTAGCCTTATTAGTTACTCATATATTAGGCAATAGATATTAGATTTCCTCTTTTACTTTGTACACCAGCACTATATGTACATGGTCAGTGTAATGATTAATTCAAGCTCTCAATTTCACAATTTCACATGGTATCAGAGAAGTGTAGTGCTGGGTTCGAATTATACCTTGCTTAGATGTGTTTTTATTCTCTGTGAGTGTTGGCAGGGATGGAGAAGAGTGAAGAGTCGTCGGGAAAGGGCAGCATTGGGGCTATCGGGGTTGACCAGTCATCCGTTTATGCTGTCAATCCATCAAATTATACTGGGGTAAGTCTAATTAACTGTAAGTTGAATGGCTCGAATTACCTGACATGGTCGAGAGCTATGATGACAGCTTTAACAGCCAAGAACAAGGTTGGAATGGTGGATGGATCGGTGCCAAAACCACAGGAAGGCGGCCTCAACCGTGCACAATGGGACATGTGCAATGCCCTAGTGATATCATGGATATTCAACACACTGGATCCTGAACTCCAATCCAGTGTGGCTTGTGCAACGGTGGCACAGAACTTGTGGAAGGACCTTCGTGAAAGGTACTCACAGGGAAACGAAACAAGGATAAATCAGTTAAAAGCTGAGATAGGAAGTCTGAAACAAGAAGGCATGACGGTTCCGAGATACTATTCTTGGTTGAAGGCTCTTTGGGATGAGCTAGACAACTACCTGGACATACCGACCTGTACATGCTCGGCATCCAAGATGTACACGGCACAGAGGGAACGGGAGAAGATCCATCAATTTCTGATGGGATTGGGGTCCGAATTTAACACGGTGAAATCGAACATCCTAAGCCATGAACCTGCCCACACCCTGAATAAGGTGTTGTCGATGATCCTACATGAAGAGAGACAAAATTTAGTGGTTTTATCTCATGAAACCACTGCCCCAGATGGAGCAGCATTCCTGGGCAGGGCGACGGGACCGAAAATGGAGATGCAAGGAGGTGAAAATCAAACTTACAGAGGACATGACGGAAGCAGAGGAGAAACAAATGCGACCAAGACTTGTTACCATTATGGCCGTCACGGGCACATTAAGAGTGCTTGTTGGCTACTACACGGCCGCCCGACGAACTGGAAGTCGAAATTTGCAAAGGAGAATAAGTTAGGGTTTTTCGGGAAGAAAACGACTGGAGCGACAAGGGGAGGGCAAAATGGGCAGCAGCGTGGGCTTGCCCTGGGCCCGAATCAATTCAATGGACTACAGGCCCATCAGGCCCAACTAGGGAATTCAAGTTTGGGCCAGAATCAGTTTAGCGGGCTGCAAGCCCACCAGGTGCAGTTGGGATAACCCAATAGCAGCGGGCTGAACAAACTTTCTCATCTTTCAGACTCGGCCTTCCAGAAGTTACTTGATTTCCTCGGACTTAATGATGATAATGTGCATCCCAATTCTGGTAAAAAATTTACTCCAGTAAATTTTGGGCATAATTGGATAATTGATAGTGGAGCCTCTAAGCACATGACAGGACGTGCAAATTTATTTGTTGAGTCGCAATTACTTACCAAGAGGCCCAAGATTCATATACCGAATGGAGGGATTTCAGATGCTTGTAGGACTGGCCGGATACATATAGGCCCTCTTGTTCTCTCAGACGTTCTATCGGTCTCGGAATTCAATTGCAATCTTATTTCTGCATCTCAACTATCTAAAGATTTGGATTGTTGTGTGATATTTTACACCGATTATTGTCTGATACATGACTGCACCACGATGAGGACAATTGGAGTGGGTGAGCTCCAAGGGGGTGTGTACTATCTTCAGAGTATGGGCATTCAGGAACAGGCTAATCAGGTCATCAGTGATGAGGCGGATGATTTATGGCACATGCGACTTGGACATCCATCACGACGAATCCAACTTACTGGTATCAATTTAGTATCAAGAATAGCTACGAATAAAGAGTGCGATGTTTGCCTCCGAGCAAAACAGACTCGGTCAAGCTTTGACTTAAGGATGAATAAAGCTGTCTTTCCGTTCCAATTGATTCATTGTGATTTATGGGGGCCTTATAAGATGGCATCTATTTCTGGGGCTCGTTATTTTTTGACAATTGTGGATGATTATAGTCGTGCAATTTGGTTGTATTTATTGCGGGAAAAATCGGAGACACAACGTCATCTAATTAATTTCTGCAAATTGGTGAAGAATCAGTTTGATCGCACTGTGAAAATAGTGCGAAGTGACAATGGAAAGGAGTTTCTTTCGCGGGACTTGCAGAATTATTTTTCCATCAAAGGTATCATTCATCAAACATCCTGCACAGACATGCCCCAACAAAATGGACGTGTCGAGCGGAAGCATAGGCACATATTAAATGTTGCGCGTTCACTACTTTTCCAAGCAGGACTACCGATTGAGTTCTGGGGAGAATGTGTCACTACAACAGCGCATCCGATTAATGTAACTCCCACATCACTTTTGGGGGGTAAGAGCCCATATGAAGTTTTGTTTGGAAGGCCACCAAATTATTCTAACTTGAGGATATTTGGATGCTTGTACTACGCTCACGACAGGCCGAGGGACAAGGATAAGTTCAAATCTCGCTCTCGTCGTTGCATGTTTGTCGGTTATCCGTACGGGAAGAAGGGTTCAAGAGTTTATGACCTTGAGAAGAACGAGATATTTGTGACTCGAGATGTTCGATTTTGCGAGAGGGAGTTTCCTTTTTTGCAAATGGTTGATGCGGGCAAGGAAGATACAGGTCGGATTGGTTTCTTTATTGACACTGAGAAACATGTTCATCAAATAAGGAGTCAGGGGGAGTCGAGATTTAAGGTTTCAGCTGAAGGAGAAGGAGAAAATGGGCTTACGAATCCTTTAGGCCCAATGGGTAATGAGAGGGAAGAAAGTGATGAGTTGGAACATGTCATTCTTGCAAATGGGCAGTCTAGAATGAACAATGAACCATCGACAGAGGAAGTGGAAGGCATGGTTTTTCCTAATAGATCCGGTACTGAAGTGGAGGTTGCGAAACAACCGTTACGGCGTTCTGATAGGATTAAGTCTGCACCCAAGTATTTGTAAATTTTTGAAGTTCGTATTCACACCGCCTTATACACCCCCCTCCTCGGCTCACCTACTTCATCGAAATCCTCAGGTATGGTTCATACTATTCAGTAATATTTATCTTATTCCGGTGCATCTAATCGATATCTAGCATATGTGAATGCTTTGGATTCAAAGGTAGAACCTACGTCTTATCAGGATGCAGCGCCTAATCCTCGATGGAGACAGGCTATGGCAAAAGAAATCAAAGCACTAGAGTCCAATGGGACATGGACCATCGAGGATTTGCCTCCAGGGAAGCGACCAATTGCTTGCAAATGGGTGTACAAGACTAAGCGTCGAGTTGATGGGAGTATAAAGAGATACAAGGCATGACTTGTTGCAAAAGGATTCACTCAGGTTGAAGGAGTGGATTTTAATGAGACTTTCACGCCCGTAGCAAAGATGGTCACCATCAGATGTTTATTGGCTGTGGCAGTGGCAAAGGGATGGGAGATACATCAGATGGATGTCAACAATACATTTCTGCATGGAGATCTTGACGAAGAAGTTTATATGCGATTGCCACTTGGATATTCTTCTCAAGGGCAGGGAGCAGTTTGTCAACTCCGAAAATCACTCTACGGGTTGAGGTAGGCTTCACGCAACCGATACGCTAAACTTGCAGAATCTATGCAGCATTATGGATTTCGGCAATCTGGAGCGGATCATTCGCTCTTCGTATTTAATCATGGTGATATTTTTCTTGCGGCCTTGGTATATGTCGATGACATTCTTGTAGAGGGCAATAATCATGAGCAGTGCACATGCTTCAAGCGGTATCTTGATAAGTGTTTTCGCATCAAGGATCTAGGACCAATATGATATTTTCTCGACATTGAAGTAAGCAGAATGGAATCTGGGCTTTTTCTCAATCAAAGGAAGTATGTGCTCGATATACTCACGGAGTGCGGGATGCTTGGCGCACAACCATCGTCCTTTCCAATGGAGCAACATCATCAGCTTTCATCAGAATCGGGGGCTCCTATCAGTAATCCTAGCCAATATAGACGGCTAGTTGGTCGTTTGATTTATCTGACGATTACGCGGCCAGAACTTAGCTATCACGTGCATATATTGTCTCAGTTTATGCAGGAACCACGTCAGGAACACTGGGATGCCGCGATGCGGGTACTTCGGTATTTAAAGCAGTCTCTAGGATAGGGAATTTTTCTACGGCCAAGGTCATTGGCACTTGAAGTCTATTGCGATTCAGATTGGGCTAGTTGCCCTATGACGTGTCGCTCGACCACAGGATATTTTGTTACATTAGGAGTGTGCCCCATCTCCTGGAAGACAAAGAAGCAATCAATGGTGTCTCGTTCTTCAGCTGAAGCGAAATATCGAGCCATGGCAAGAGCAATCAGTGAAGTCTTATGGCTCCGGAGTCTGCTCCATTCTCTTGGGATAGATTATAGTGAACCTACTCGGTTGTTCTATGACAATCAGGCTGCTCTACATATTGCAGCTAACCCGGTGTTTCATGAACGGACAAAACATATAGAGATAGATTGCTACTTTGTTCGTGAACACATTCGGTCTCGCATGATTCAGACTTCACATGTTCCGACAAAGCTGCAACTTGCGGATATATTTACGAAGGCTTTAGGGCGAGATCGATTCTGCTTTCTCTTGGGCAAGTTGGGCATTCGTGATCATCATGCTCCAACTTGAGATAGAGTATTACAGGATCTATTTGTATTACCAAGATTAGCGGAGATATTGTACCATATATTTATAGCTAGCCTTATTAGTTACTCATATATTAGGCAATAGATATTAGATTTCCTCTTTTACTTTGTACACTAGCACTATATGTACATGGTCAATGTAATGATTAATTCAAGCTCTCAATTTCACAATTTCACAGGTAATGTCACAAGTAAATAAATGTTTGTCATTTTGATTAAATAAAAATAGAAAAAAAAATCTATTGTTAACAAAAATAATTCACCGTTGGTAAAAATAATTTTTTTATGTATCTTGTGACATAATTTTACATAATATCACTGTTGCACAGAAGATCTTCTCCTTCTGCGGGGACGCGATGTGACCACATGACGTTCATGAGTTCAAAGAGATGAGAGAATAACAAGAAATCAGAATATTATGGCGGAACAGCACCCAAGTGGAAGCAGGAGCTGCCTTTTCTCTCAAACACATGACCAGACCAACTCCTTCATCTCACTCCCCACCCAATGTTTTCTGTGGTAGTGTGTGTGTGTATATATATATATATATATATGCATGTATATTCACTCTCCCCACCCAACTCTTACTCAACCGTATTTTGGAAAACACCAGCTATCTTTTCATAACAGAACTCCAAAAAAGAGAGAAGAAAAAAAAGGAAGAAAAGGGTAAGTATGGGAGACGAAGAAGGCGACGATGAAAGCCAACCGCAGCGACCAGCACCCCGCCTGAATGAGAGGATCCTTTCGACCTTGTCAAGAAGATCAGTGGCTGCACATCCATGGCACGATCTTGAAATTGGTACTCGTAAAAATATTAATACATGTTGTCACATTGATTGATTGATTTGTAAGTAGATAGATATACTGGATAGGATATATATATATATAAAGAGGTTGAGAATTCGAGAAGGAAAGCAGAAAAGCTAACAATCATATACTCTCTGGTTATACTGCAGGCCCTGAAGCTCCTCGTATATTTAACTGCGTACGTCTCTGTCCTGTTCAATATCTCCTTACATTTCTTTCAGCCCCGGCATGTCGAGTCAGAGGGAAGGGTATGTGTGGGTATGACTGAGGCCTTCGCGTATGGTCTCGCCTGGGAACATTGATTGTTTCTAAATCATAAAACCAGTGAAAATGTGCATAATTAGCAAACAAATTGATTTTTTCCCCTTTTGTTAAATTCCTGAAGTCATGAATTCTTCCCAAGTTCATTCGTTAATTCTTTGGTGCTATGAGTCCAAAACGTAAAGTTTCTCGTCCACTTTTTCACTGATATATAAGAGTTTCTTCTTTTTTCGCTCCTGTGCGGGTGGCTGGCTGGCTGGTTTGCATCTTATTCATCCTATTCCTGAATGATCGGACAAGAGCCGGCCTACAAACCAGCTCAGAAGCCTTCAAAGGGAAACCAAAAAAGACCACGCTGAAAATTTATTGGAAAACATAACCTTTCCGTCTCGTCTTTGATTGTCGAAACCAATAAAAATCATCTGCCTTCAACTTGAAAATGGAAAAGTTAGGCAAACATATTTTGCACAGTTTAATAAGTTGGGTCACAATTAAGAAAAATGACTTTCGGCTTCAATCTTCTTCTTGTTTTTTTTTTGGGCCATACTTTCGGCTTCAATCTGAGTAAGTTGTAGTTGTAGTATGTCAACAGCTATGTTGTCATGACCACCTTTGGCAGCTGCTAGCTGGACGGTGGTTGGGGCAATGTGTACGTACAATAGTCGTCTTATTTTTACAATACCAAATATAAAGATATGAATTACTGTTGGAGGTGAAAAACATATATTCTGCAGATAAATCGATTGTGTGAAACAAATTTAATTAATGGGGTCCTGGTCCTGGATCTTCCTCCATCACAAGGGGGAAGAACCGAGCAGCAAAACTACTTCAAGGTTCCACTCAAATTGCGCTTATGTTTATTTTGTCCTTGCATGATAAAAAGGTAGTCGAGATAACAAAGGGAAGCAAGGTCAAGTACGAACTTGACAAGAAGACAGGTCTCATAAAGGTATTATATTATTACAAATATTTGAGGAACTGATGAACATGCTAATTATAAAGTTATCCTCTATCTCGCGTTAGCAACTAATCTTTTGTTGGGCGATATTTGTGGTTAATTTCTAGATAAATTTTAACGGTAACGATAATCATTTAGTATGTTGTAGGTAATTTGTGCAATTCCACTATTCTCCAAATCAGAGATATTCTTAAATAACTAGCATACTCATCAATGCTCTCAGGTTGACCGGATTCTCTATTCATCAGTTGTATACCCACACAACTATGGGTTCATTCCGCGTACTTTATGTGAAGATAATGACCCGTTGGATGTTTTAGTTCTCATGCAGGTGATTAATCATTCTCTCCCCAGATGCTATTGCAGAGATGCATTTTACTTTCTTCTACATCGAAATATTTGTAGGATCGAGTTTATCATCAAAAGAATGAAGTATAAATGTGATAATGACATGCTGCTTATTTACATCCATCAATACAAGCCCTGAACATTGTGCTGGGAAATTTGATAAATTCCAAGATTTTGCGATTCAACAGGAGCCCGTCCTTCCTGGATGCTTCTTGCGAGCCCGGGCAATTGGACTAATGCCCATGATTGACCAGGTACGCTCTCCGTTTTGAACGCAAAGACTGCTGTTTTAATTGCTCTGACGGAACTTGACAAGAGCCACCCTCTACATGCTTTTGATACAGGGGGAGAAAGATGACAAGATCATTGCAGTGTGCGCCGATGACCCAGAGTACAAACATTACACCGACTTCAAGGAGCTCCCACCTCATCGTCTTTCTGAGATCCGCCGCTTTTTCGAAGATTGTATCCTTTTTCACTCATTAAATTGATTCCATGCACGTATTGTGTATTTATACTCATTGTTTCTGAAAAATTGCACAAAAGGTACAAACAATTTTGAAAAGTTTCACGATTGGTATATAAAGTTTTATTTATTTCTCATTGGCAGTAAAAATGTTTGAAAAACGTAATATTTAACTATATTCCGTCAATTTAGGCTTAAAACACCATCAGTTTCTACCTACGTGACGGATGATATATTTCACCGCTTCCAATGTGGCGCAAAAAAAATTAAAAAAATCATTTTGTAAAATTTTTATTAAAATAAATAAAACAAAATCCTTTTTTTCCTCTCTTCTCTCTCCGTTCTCTCCGTCACATTGACTCTCTCTCTCTCTCTCTCTCTCTCTCTCTCTCTCTCTCACTCTCTCTCTTCTCTCTGTCACACATCTCCTCTCCTCTCTCTCCCCTCTCCCTTCTCTCTTTGTCACGTTGACTCTCTCTCTATCTCGCTATATCTTTTCTCTATCACACATCTCTCTCTATTCTCTCCTCTCTCTGTGTCATGCTGTTGAAGAAATAAGTCAAAAAAAATCGAGAAAAAAACACATCACGGATTCACAATCCAATCTCCTGCTACAACCATTACAGAGTTGAATGGTGAAAATTCCGACTTCAAATAGAGAAAGCCCAACCAGATTAGCTGCCAGTGAAAATTCTGACTCCAAATCCGATCGATGGTCTACCAACCGACCAGAAAAGACCCACTACAAGCCTTTTCTTTTCCTTTTTGGATGTGGACTCACCGAGCCAGCAAGGGCTCGTGAGACCCATGGGTGGGCTAGTGATGGGGTTAAGAACCCAGCCTGAGGGGCCGCTAGCGCGAGCTTGGGTTTGTCGATCCCAGGGCTTGTGGCCCCCTGACTGGGTTTTTAACCCAAGTGCAAGCCCACTTGTAGGTCTCGTAAGCCCTGGGTGGTTCAGGTGACATGAGGGACCATATAAACATTTTTTAAAAAATATTTAATATATTATTAGAATTCATTAGAAAAAAGAGAAAAGGGAGAGAGAAATGACACTTTTTTAAATTTTGGATTTTTATTTGATTTATTTTTAATTAAATTCATTTTTTGGTTTAAATACTTTTAATAGGATGGAGAGAGAGAGAAGAGAGAGTCTGACAGATGAGAAGAGGGAGAGAGTGTATGATGGAGAAGGGAGAGAGAAACGTGAAAGAGAGATAGAGAGAGAAAGAGAGAGATATGGGAAAGAGAGTGACTGAGAGAGAGAGAGAGAGAGAGGAGAGATAGAGGTGAGAGAAATGAGAGAGAGTGACTGAGAGGGGAAAAGAGGTGAGAGGAGAGTTTTTAATTTGATATTTATTTGAATTTTTAATTAAAAATTTAGAAAATATTAATTTTTTTTTTGTGTTACGTCGGAAGTGGTGAAACATATCATTCGTCACGTAGGCAGAAGTTAAGCGTAAATTGACAGAACATAGTTAATTGTTATGTTTTTCAACTTTTTTGTACTGCTCGTGAAAAAAAAAATTTGTACTAGTCGTGAGGCTTTTCAAAACTTTTTGTACATCTTGTGTAATTTTTTCTAATTGTTTCTTTAAAATGTTTTATCATTAGACAAAAAGAATGAAAACAAAGAGGTTGCAGTGAATGAGTTTCTGCCCTCAGAAACTGCCATGGGAGCCATCAAATACTCTATGTAAGTTTATAGTTGAAGCAAAAGAAGAATGTTGATATTCACTTGAAAGGAAATTAAACAAGGACAGAAAGAGTAGGCATAAATAGGAAATGAAGTTTGTTATTAGTGCTCCCTATGAAGTGAATGTTCCAGAAGAGGGTGGACTTTTTTCTTTTCCTTTTGCCTTTTGGGTCTATCCAAATGCAAACTTTAATATTCTATAGTTGGAGATCGATCCCTAATTTGATGTTATTGCTAATAGGACTTAACAGTACATTTGATGATTGGCGCAGGAACCTCTACGCTGAATACATCTTGCACACCCTGAGGCGATAAATATGCAAATGCCTTTTACCATGTTTTGCGCAAATAATGTTGTCCTCCCATGACTGAGGATGCTTTCAAGATGTTCAATTACCTTTATTTTCCGCCTATTGTTCAGAGATTTTGTCATGCCATGTTTGGCTCGACGTTATGATTGACCAATAAAATATCCAGTAGTTTTGGTTGTAATGCTCCCTCTATATGTTTGTGCCTATATGTTAGAGTTCAATTTCCATATAGTATACTTACTCTCATCCCCAACTTTTGTTTCCCAAGCTCTCTTAGCATTTGATTGCATTGCATACTATGGATTGGAAAGCATTCAATGGTTCGCCAATTGTGAAGCTCTTGTTCACTTGAATATCTCTTTGTACCAATAAATCATTCTCATTATCTCTGCCTCAACATGCTTTTTTTGTAGCAATTGTTATGACATTCACTCAAAAAAGAAAAAAAAGAATATTTTGATATACAATGCTTGCTATGAGAAAACGAGTAAAAAAATTCTAATTCGATGATAGATATAGTTTTTTATTAAAAAGAAAATTATGATATACAATGCTTGCTATGAGAAAATGAGTAAAAAATTCTAATAAGCTGATAGATATAGTTTTTTATTGTTTGGTTGGAAGTAGTGAAGATCTTATATTTTTTGAAAAATGAGTACAAGTGAAATTAAAAAATTACAAGAATTAGAGCTTCAGTCCTGTTACTCATGGAAAAAGAAAATTACAAGAACGAGAATATTGGAAGATAGACCATATGTCTATTTTAAACTTGAAAAAAGGTGATATGTATGTAAGATAGAGATGCGCGTGTATATACTCGGTCACTTCCACTTTCCAGCCAATTGTCTTATCATATAGTCACTTCACTCACTCAATCCCTCAGTTCAGTCACTTCCACTCACTGTTCGAGTGAGTTGCCGTCAATTTAAAGGACAATATTTAAGTTCAATCGACTAAAAATTCAATCAAGCACAAAACATTTATTCTTGTGTACAATTTTCTTTATTTCAAAATAAAGGAGGTGGAGCGTCGTTATACCAGTACACTTTTTTTTATGTCGTCCTTCCTGCAGCTTTCTGGATATTCTTTCATCCTCTCTTCTAGGGTTTTCCACTCCTCAATGTGGTCTGTGCGATGTTCTTTTATGTTTGTAGCTTCTAAATTTTTTTTCCTCTAAATATTTTTCGCGAACCGTCTTGATTCTTCGTACTTTCCCTTGGAGTCACCCATTTATTCAGCGACTGAGTTCCGGATACGGACATATAGGGTCAAAGAAACAAAAAAAGTGAAGGGAGACGATCGAGATCTAGCAATGGCTTATCTTCTTCGTTGAACATCGGTTTCGCTTCCCACAAACCACACTGACTGACACCTCGTCGTTCGAATCTAGTGGTGTAAGGAACCACTCAAAAGATGACACTTGGTTAAACTGTCTAATCAGTTGCATTCTTTGGCAATTGACAAAAGCTGCTTTGAACAAATAATGACGTTGAATATAAAAAATTAGAACGGGTGCCCATTTTTGAAATGTAAAAGTTAAAATGATCCCGCTTGATGTTTGAAAAAGAAGAAAATCAGATTTGTCCCACCAATTCTTCTCTCTCTTTGTCCAGTCTGTCTGGAGTCTCTGTTTCCTTCCCTTCCCTTCCCCTCTCTCTGTCTCCATTGTTACTTGTCAATGTTCTTTCCCCTTCCTCTGCATATTAAATTGGTGATGAGAAAAGCCATGGAAAGTTAGATCCTACTACAAAATATGTTGATTATGTTTCCCATGACAGCTAGATGATGAATCATAGAGAGAGATTCCTTGGTCGACAGCATCATATGACATGAAGTTTGGAAACCTTTGAATCCCTGCTATTCTCTTTTCGTTTTTTTTTTCCTTTTGTATTCTAATGTTATTGAGATATGTAAATGGAGTGAAACAAATACCTCTTATTTTTGTACAATTTAACTGTTCTTAATTTTCAAATGAAATATATTTCTACATCCAATTTCGGTCTCCGTTAGTGGAATTGAATTCCTGTGAGAACTGTTCTTAGTTTTCAAATTTAGCGAAACAGAGACCTCTTATTTTTGTATGGAAGACATTTTCCTCTGGTTGTGGGTGTTTCATTATTTTCGTTTCTCCTTTTCCTTTTTCGATTTGATTATTTGATCGCTGTCATCACCAGATACCTCCATCTTATTGTCCCCTCTTTAGCTTTTGCTTCCTCCCCTGCTGAATAAGAAATTTGTAGAGACTGCTGAATGGTATCACCCTAGCTTCATTCTAGCTTCGTCGTACGAACTACTCGGTTCGGTTGGCTCAGAGATCTTTCTATGCTGTGATTCCTGCATAAAGTTTGAACTTTTATTTTACGGATTATCGAAGTGCATGAACTTCCTGACTAATGCATGAAATTTCCGCGACTTATTTCAATATTTGTTGGGCATACGATGTTGTCGAAAATTAACGAGTTGGTACTTTCATGCTGTAATATAAGTTGAAGTTACTGCTAAGTTTTTCCTTGTGGGCTTTCAGCTAAAGACGACGACAAAAAAAAAAAAAAAAAAGGAAGAAAGACTAATGTTTTTTTATCAGAGCACAGCCCTTTTCCCCTTGCTTTTTTTTTTTTAATTGCAAGAAAAGTCAGGCGGTTGTCGAAGGTGGAGAGTTTTAGCTTGTGGATGCGCCACAACAGGGGCTTCGTTGTCAAATAAGTAACGCCTTTGTACAAGGTGGGGAATCGCACGTGCGCATTTTGTTTCAGCTCACAGCAGTTTTACTAGCACTTGAAGTCCGCCAAGAGGTAGCTTGTCTCCACGAAGCTCCTTCCTCCTGGTACATGCTCTTTCACCATTCCACACACTCATCGAAGGCTGAAGCTAAGTCTAAACTGGAGGCTGAGACGGCGCTCGAGGTTGAATCTGTGTTGAAAGCTAAGCCTGGACTAGAGGTTGAGTCTATGGCAGAGATTGAGCCACAGCAAAGACGCCGTACACGGCATGGTGTGGACAAGATAAGGCTGCCTCGACTTGTTTTGGCTAAAAAGCTAAGCCGAATACTGGTAAGGGTCGGTCATCCGAGATGCCTTCCTGTATGGTGATTGTTGCGAGTAAGTTTCCACACCTTGTTGTTGCATATATGACACGTTCGATGCCATGGGCTGAGTTGTGGCATGCGGCACTGAAGGTAAGACCGATGTAATCGGGGCATGGGAATTGGCTATGGTATAAGTCGAGGCTGTTGTCACACAATTGATCGTGTTGAGTGAGCCATATGGCATGGAGGATAAAGGTTGCCATGGCGGGTACAACATGCGGTTGAGTATCCCTTTATATTCGAGACTCCATAATTAGAAGTACAGGCAAACTCAGAGCTTTTATGGATGATCGGATTCAACTCCTTGTTGGCCTTTTCTTCGACGGCTTTTCCATGAGCAACCTCTTGGCCTTGATTCATGGTTAAAGTCACGCGGAAGTTCTCTCCATTCTCTCGGGACATATCAGACTTAGGTGGCACTTGGTCATCGGCACCGACTCGAGTTACCATTTTGATAGTTTTAGCACTTCTTGGTAGGGTGTGTCCCACCAAGCGTGTCAAATTGTTATTCACGTCAAAAACGTCCAACACTCAATTGGCAACACGTAAGGAAATCTAGGCGTACCAAGAAGTGGTTCCAAGAAATTGACCTGTTACTAGCTGGCCCAACCGAAATAGAGCGTGTACCACTGCCTCGAAAGTTTGCAAGATTGAACGGCGGCTAGGTTTTAAATCTTCTAATTAAAGTGCACCTCCGACGATTCACAACTCGGGAATTTAGCCATTATGAGTTCTTCACCAATTATCTACGAACGAGCCCAAGTCCAAAATTAATCAAGCAGCCCGTGAGCCAGCTTAGTACTCTCGGCCAAGATAACTCAGTAAACTGAGTCATGATTTTGAGAAAGTCCACTAACTCTAGTGAACCACCAAATTCCTTGAGCAATTTCGGCAACTGTTGCCGAAGATGATAAAAAAAGTCTTCGTTTTGACACCCGGGAGCTCCAAGAACGAAAGTAGTTTTGATCCACGAGGAATCGGATGAAGAAAAAAGTATGGGAATTGAAAGTACGGTAAAAGAAGTGCGATGAATGTAAAGTGTAAGGAAAAGGTCATAATACAAAGAAAATAAACTATAGATAAAGTAAAGTGCAGGAAATGAAAAGATAAGTAAATGGTACGATTGTTGTGTTGGTTGGGACCTTTACAATGAACTTTGATACACTTATTTATAGGCGCATACATAAAATCCTAGAAAATCTCTCTAAATTGATAATTACAAGATATCGGAATATTAATCAAATAGGAAATAGATTTCTAGACTACCCAAATTGCCTAAAATATTGAAAAGATAGAATATCAAGTCATATCGGATAAACATCTGGCCTATTTAACTTCTTAACATCAAAGATAACACAAGAATATCACATACTTTATCACCAAGATATACCATTAGAAAATAAAATCTTGCACTTCCTCTGTTGAAATCTCATGCCAATATATGTATATATTCTCTATCTTAAGTTCCTCGTTCCTGGGCTGAAAAATTGGACCTAATCTCATGAAATTTTTGGGCCTTCTTCTATTATTTGAAGTTTTTGAACCTCAATCCGATCCATGCAAAAATGAACACGGTCCGCTCCTCCAATCCGAACCAGCATTCCAAAACTTGGGAAAATTATTGAAATTACCAATTAGAAGTCATGACTTGGCAATATTCACAAATCATGAAAAATGGGTCTAAACAGTTATATATATGAATTGACTTCTTCTTTTTTTTCGTTTATAATAGAGCCCCATAAATGGATTGGCTAATTAGTTTCTTTCTCACAATTCCAGTTTTTTCTTTCTACCAACCCTATATGTACCTCACTTTCCCCACAACCCCTCATCAATCCCCCAATTTCTCTCAGCTACCTTCTATTACTATTTAATATAACCCTCAGATTGCTTGTTGTCCAGATTACCTTTTCAAATCTTTGTTAACTCTTATAGGGCTTATAAACTACGGGAAGCAAAATAATTTCCAATCTAATTTTCTGACTTGGATAGCAAACAAAAATAAATTATTATGTTTATTGCTATTGAAAAATAACATTACTGTCTATATGAAAGCACTTTCTTGAATTAATTTCGATACGACGAGGTTAGGTTTTATTGTTCTAACTTCTCTTTTTTTTTAATGGATAAAGTATGGGGCCGATGCCCTCTAACTTCTCTTATATTTATGGGAATATATTAATTATTTGTTTGTTATTAATACGATTTCTAATATGTCAAATAAAAAATATTAATCTGGTTATTTAAAACTTCGAAAAAAATAGAGAAAATGTTTCAAGAAAGATTACAATATTAATTAATTTTATTATCAATTGAAAAATAAATATTACACGAAATTGTTTATAAAGAATTAATAAAAAATTTCGCATCTCAAAAGGTTAGAACAATAATTTTTTTTTAAAAAAATGTTTATATTAATCTCATTGGATAATTAAAAGTCCTCATTTTTAAACTTGCGCTTTATGTCACAATTCCTCGTACGAGGCATGTTTTTACATTAAAGGCAGTGAAGGACAGGTTGAACATGCCTTCAGAGCTTATCCGCTTGTCTCGCTTTGATCAATAAGGTGAAGGAAGTACGATGTCCGAGCACTCCACATCGATCGGAAAATATCATTTTTTTATAGGAAAAGATCATCATCAATGCCACAGAGCAACTGAAAAACAAAAAATATGCACTCCAATCACCTATATAATTCCATTCATGTATTCATCAATAATCTTCAGATATGCCATCTAGCTAATAAACATTAACTGACGACAATATTGATCCTAGTCACAATTTTGAAGATTCTAGCAAATAGATATATAATATCTGTCTCCTGCTCGCAGATATGCACATGCACAAACAGATGAATGACCTTAATGTAAAAGAGAGCGAGAAAGGATCCAAGGCAGATCGGAGTTATATCAAAGCGTATTAATTACATGAAGTATCTGTGGTTAATTAAATAAGCTGTTCCTTCAGCAGGAGGGAAAAGGAAAGCAGAAGAAAACCACGGAATGCTGCACTTATCTAGTTAAGATAAGATAATATACTGATCGAGAATAAAAGGCCGTCGCAACAACATGGTCTTCAGCTGCTTCCAATGATGTCGCGGTATGTGTCCTTGATTTTCCTTAATAGAGCTTCCCTGAAAGTTCATCAGCCAGATATATTAGTTCCCATACTATAATTGTCATGCTCAAGAAGGATCAAAAAGTCGGTGGAAAATTGGGATGAGGTATTAAATATCAGAATGCTGAAGTAAATAAAGTCCATTCAAGTTACCTATCTGGTTTGAAGATAAGGTTCTTATACGCAAACCACTGCCAAAAAAAAAATAAATAAATAAATAAAATAATAATAAATTAAAAGAGAGGAACGGAGGAGGAGGATCATTTACAATTTTCGAAAAAGGGAGCGACCCAGGCAGAAGGCATGCCTGTAGAATCCTCACCTATATTCTACATATCAACGTCTGTATATCTATATCTATGTTTATATATATTTATTGCAGGTTTCCAACATGTGAGGGAAGAACATGTCTATGCGTGAGCGATATCAAACACCCGCTAACATCTTACCCCAGTATATCCAATGCCCACCAGCTCGAGAACACCAGGAATCAAAGGGAGCCTATCGATAGCCTGATGCCAGAGGAGAACGAGATGGCTTAATTAATTAAGCTTTACAATAACATAAGGAGAGTAGGAAATGAAGGTTTTGATTAAAGCAGTGAATGAAGATCTCTCAGTCTCACCGAGATCATTCCAGTAGAGCCCCACAAGGCAACAGCACCAGCTACTCCCAGTGAAGTCACGGCATACTTGTCTTCCACGTTATCCCACTGGTATAACAAATTAAGAAAGAATATTAGTGAAGATGTAAAATTGGTATGACATTATCTACCGAAAAAATTGGTATCACATTCGCCCATAATACCACATGAAGAATGCTATATGTAGCGCTTCAGCGCCCTAGGTCACCCAAAAAAAGAAAAGAAAAATAAATAAAAGAATGCTATATGTAGCTAGCTATATACATATATTATATACAAATACGTATGTACATACAGCTTCTTTAACCGTTTTGAATATCACAGGCAGCTCCGTGGCTGCAACCTCAGCAGGAGCCTCTCCAGTTGCCAAAGCCATGACATTGCGTGCGATCTTGCCGCCTGGAAGAGAAAAGAGGAGGACAAAATGATCAATATACATTGCAACACTGCGAGAATAATGAATGGAAAAGAAAAACGAAGCAGAAGCCGGAGGGGTGAAAGGTGGAGCGGCAGGAGGCGCACAATAAGCAGTGGACTTCCAGGTGGAGCGGTGCTGCTGATGGACCTGCTGAGAGGAGGGGAAAGGAGGGAGGGACACGCACTGGGAGGGTGGCTGGAGGTGAAGAGGAGGCTTGCCGTCGACGAGGGTGGATGAGGAAGAGAGAGACAGAGCAGAGGATGAAGTTGTCGTTGAGGCCATATTACTCAAGGTCTGCCCGGGGGGTGGTCTGGGTGGGCTCTTGCTCTGCGCTGCTCTGCTCTCCTTCCGGTGCTGATATCCCTCCGTGCGTCAGTGAGAGAATTAGAGCCGCTCCAGTAGGCAGAAAGGAAGGAAGAGAACCGGAGATTTGTTGAGTTCAGAAACAAAGACGACTGGTTAGATTCTCAAAAGAGGAATTTTCCCCTTATTATTTTGCCCTTTTTTAGTATCTATATTTATATTTATATCATTATAAATAGGAGAAAGTTATATTACTTTACATCCAATTCGATTAAAAAAAAGAAGAAAAACGTAGAGCTATCACCACAGTTAATTTTGTAAAAACAATTTGGTAAAATGTTAATTTCTTTTTTCGTACTTTTCACCAAAAATTCACACTTTTTATCCCACTTTATTTTACAGCTTGTTTACATAGCAGGTCTAGGAAAGGTTATGAAAGTAAGGGGTTATGAGTAACCTTCCCAAACTGGCCATCTGGACAAGTCGCTAAGGAGCACAACACTCTTTTATTAGTTCCAATTTAATTTTATCTATCTATCTATTCTCAAGAATAATAAATTTAATTTCCTATATCTTCAAGAAATAGAGTAGCAATAACAATTGCAGTTAGTATACGTTACAGTTTAGGACCTAAAGTTACTAATTCTTGAAACAAAAATATAAATTTTATGTGTAACGTGATTTTTCATCTAATAATCTCTTTGAAAAAGAATTTTACATTGTCGAAAAGCTATCTTTCTTCTTTTGGTCTAAAACAATCATAGTTTCAATTACACTCACTTTTACCTGATAATTAAGAGATTTCAAATATAATTCTCATAATGAAATTTTTCGCAATATTTATTTTAATATACTAGAATATTGTGCCTGTTCCGTAAATAAAATAAGATGTCTCTTTTCTGTCGGTCTTTTCGTTTTTCTACTTTTTGTTCCTTTTCCATACTCTTTTTTTTTTTTGCCCCCTCAGCACTTATTTGTTGGGATATATGAAGTGGGGAGCGTGACAGCCACTCGTTTTGGTGATGATGAGAGGATTAGAATAGGTTGCTGACATGGCCGTGGTGATAGGCATTTTATGGTGTGGGAAGGGATAGGCTGCTCTCCTCTCTATCTCTCGTCCCCTTTCCAAGCTCAATCTACTATAATATCTTCCCACATGTTAACTCATTACATGAAATGAAATGAGCCAGCTAGTGTACCAATAATTTAACAGTAATAGGGCTATTAAAATATGTGACTTGTTAAGTCCTATTACCTATAGCAAATCCTCAATAGTTTCCTTTTTCAAGTTAAATCACTGGGAAAAAATTATCCCCAAATACTACCCATTTGAATATCAATCCCGGCATCAGCGAATACTCATTTGAGATTTTCTTCCCAGACTATAATTTCATTTACTCTTTTTCCACATTAAATGGATATTGTCAGTTAAATAGTAAGGTGATGTTTGATAAATTAAGTGTGTAAAAATTAAAATTAAAGAAAGAAATGTATAGAAAGAGGGAATGAATAATAAGAATGAAAAAATATTTTGAGGAAAAATAACATCAATAAATGAAAAATGACTTATTTTATAATATCAATTTTTTCCCCTACTCATTAAGTGATTTTTAACTTAATAATTAAATAAATTCGACGATTATCTTTCATCTCTCTCTCATATTCATTTTCCCATATAACTTCCTTGTAAATAAATTTTAAGCACTTAAAGTTGTAATCAAACACAACCTAACAGTTAACAGTTGGGTATGGGTGATAAGGTTAACCCTGATTCGGATTTGTTATTTCATGGTAGAAAACCGAATTGACTAATAATGAATTGCATAACTCATTAGTTCTGTCACTTGTCACGTTGATCTAGGGAATCATAAACAGTTGCATCAACTGATCTACAATCCCGGGTCAAAGGAAAGAGATGCCGCACCCCGAGGAATGTGGCAGGAGAACCAAGAGGTCGGGAGCTCATTTTCCAGTCAATCTTCCTGAATTCACAAATCCTCAGATCCGTCTTCTCAGCATCTGCAATGTAAACAATGAGGGACTCATTAAGTCAACACCCCGACATCGCCTAGATCTAATAACAGTGAATTATGCGATCCCCCACGATTTGTTTGCTACATGCTTGCACGACGCCCAAAACGATGTACACTTTCACCCAAACAACCAATACAATGCACTGCGAATGAGCATTAGGACGTCTCACAGAACCAAAGGCCTCCAGCCACAAACTCATCTCTACCACAATTAAGTTTCACATGGATATGCTGGGCACTAAAAATGCTAGTCCAGTGTTTTCGACTTCAAGCGATCCCTTCTTTAGTCCTAGGAATTCAATAAACAGTGTAGTCTAGGTGCACATTTATCTTGCTGTTATGCCAAAGTAGGAAAAGAAAATCGGCTTCCTGGTTCTAATGGAGGATCTTCAGCCTGAAAAACTGTAAAAATGCTGCACGTTGAAGACTATAGGTTACAGATCTATGATTTTAAGTAACAAGTGGCAAAAATATGATTAAAAAAAGAAACTTAGTTTAAAATAAGCAAGCACAAGCTGCGGAGACAAGTGTAATTCTAGATATTTGATCAGACTATCTAATGATTCAACAAATAACGTGTAGTGCTCAGTACTCACATATAAGTCGAATGACCCAGGCCAAATCAGAGTAATCCACGGAGAGCCACATTCTTTGCAACCTGCAACACACGAGAAGCACAAGTGATGTAATCCATCTCCTATATGTAAGTGCTGCGTTTTACTGTATACATGTGTGCATGAATGCACGTGTGTCCAAGAGAGGAGATTTGAGGTTAGGAAATGACCTAAAATTGTTCAGCATTTTCATCAGATTTCCAGACGATATCTTTTAATCCTGAGGAGAAAGTCTTGTAAAACTGCCACATGGTCCAGAAGTCAACGTCAGAATAGTGTTGCTAAATATATGTACCAAAACATATAAGAAATGGCTGGAACTTTTGCTTCTTGTCAAGACAACAGGAAGAAGGAAAAGAAAAGGTGGACGGTTTTTGGGATTGCTAACTGATTTTCATTTTCAAGAGCCAGCACACAGTATAGTTTCTAGAAAATGCTCACACTTTTTCTAGAAAACTTGTTTGGAAAATTACTTTCACCCATCAATTTTCAGTCTGTCCTTCAAATGCAAGATGTGGAGAACATTGTGGCCACCACTCTGGTACATTGGGAAGTTTGGAATATTATTTTCACCAATCAGAGCAGCCACAGCATTGTCCACAGTTATGAAAACACCATAGCCAGCATGTTACAAAGCTTTTTATTTTGCGGGAAAAGAAACAGAGGGCAGCTGCTAAGAAGACTCCCAAACCCAGCGTAAAAGAAAACTCCCAAATGAGCCCTAAACGTCCACATTTATCACCTGCATCCTTTTCCCGGAATATCATAAAAAACAAGAACTGAAATAAGCATGCCTTATGAAACTCCAGAGTGTCACCACCAGTTTTCCTTAGCTCCACCATGTGGAGAGATGGGGCTACTTCAAAGACCTGACAGGGAGGAACAGATCAGTTTTCTGATTTCGTCAAAAATTGCTGACTAGCATAGTGCCTGTTGTGCTCGCCTCCTCGGAAAGACAGCACCTTGGTCTGGGATTTGATTGTCACTAAATCTTTGGACAAGGGGAGGGTGTCATAGCATGGGTCCAAGGTTTCACATCATAGAACTCCCTAAGAGATGCTTCCCCGTATCACAAACAAAAGGAAAAAAAGAAAATGTTCACTCCACCCTTATTTCAATTGATCCATATGGTTTAAATGGTTTAGTTAAGATATTTGAACAACTATCAAATGAAGGTGAGCTTAGAGAAATGGCTTAGGTAAAGCACATGTCAGAGAAGTACATCTATCTTCCGTAATAAGCTTGGAATTGAAAACTAACTAGGTCAATTCTGAAATTCTGAAACAATTTTCTTCCAATAAAGAAGTTTACTTTAATAAACTAAATGTGGAATGAGTCAAGAGAACGTGTGTTATGTTTTCTGAATCTCAATGTGCGATTTAATAGGATTCGCAGAGCCCCATAAGAGAGGGAAGAGGATAAGTTGAACCCTAAAAATACAGGAAACGCAATCCCTGAAACAGTTACTCATTATTCTTCACTCTTTACAGATATATGACCTAAAAAATAATCTGTTTACAAAAACAATAACAATGAAAAAGAAGGAAACAAGTACCTCCGTAGCTACAGAAAGATGACCTTTCCGTCCTGTTTTGTCACCTCGTAGCTTCATCTGATAATTAAATAGATTAAACCCCTACCATTTATATAATGGGGAGAAACTTATCAGAGTATCAATACCATGCCCAAAAAGTACCTTGTAGTTTCTTTTATGGACATTAAAGCCCAAAGGTTTTGCAGCTTCCTCAATTTTAGACATAATCTCGTTAGGTGATCTTTGGGAGGTGAACCGGGTTTCTCGCTTAACCAGGCCCTAGAATAAAAATAACCATAATAAGCATATGAAAAGATCTTGAAAATAGACTTTCAGGAATAGAAGAAAGAATCCTATATCTTCAAAATTTCAGTGGGTTAATAACCTACATATGGAAGGGGGGGGGGGGGGGGGGGGGGGGGGGGGGGTTTGTGTGCGCTCAAACAGAATCAAAATAAAGACATTGCTTTCTGTAGCACAGTTCTTTCCAACTCACTCGCCCTTTCTGAATCATCAGGATCCTAAGCAATGGCGAGTATTTACTAGATATTCTTCCAAGACTGAGGATCATACACTAATTAATTAGAAAGACCCCTCTGATTACCACATAGTAAGAAAGTACTAGAATATTGCAACTTGCTCCAAAAGACAAATGGAGGGAGTAAGCTTAGACCTGTTTCTCGAACAAGTTTTCAAGATTCAGCCCCTGACATCTGGATATGAGCTCAAAAGCATTCATTGACTCCGGTTTCTCTTTCTTTTCAGTTACAAGATGAACCTGCAGATCGAAGAGGCCAGTGGATGAGAAATATTAATTTCAGCCCCTTGCTAGTAAGAAACACTAAGGATGCAAATCAAAGCAACCAATGTCTAGTTGTCACGACTATGAAATTTAATACGTGATACGGGTATTTGCAAGCCACTGCCATCATTAAAATGATACAAACTATCAATTTCTAACCTGTGAGTAATTAAAAACAGCATCAACATCATCAAGGTTCACATCCTCCTCCTGCTCAAACTGCGGTGGCTTGTACCCTTTCTTGAACCATTCGTCTTCAAGAATTTCAGGAATGGTTATCCGCTGTAGATTAACAATAATAACCTCTTATAAATCTTAGGCGATATGCTAGCTCACTAGCCTCATAGATGACGAAATAATATTGGATATTAATGGTATAAATGGAAGTACTGCATGGCTAAAAATAATACTGGTGCTCACTGTAAGGGGATTTGGGTCAAGAATACGTGTGATGAGTTTCTTAGCGCCAGCTGAAAACCATGGAGGACTTGCGAAATCAGCTTTACAGATCTGAAAATTTTGTCAACATGTCAATATAATTCAAATTATCTTATCAGGAGTAAAAATTTGATTATTTACCTTTCTATACAAAGCAATGAGATTTGGTTCATCAAAAGGCAAGTACCCAGCCATAAGTACAAACAAAATTACACCACAGGACCATACATCTGATGCTTTACCATCATAACCTTTGTCATCCAACACCTGATAAAAAGAGAATGAAAATCCTGTATACAACAAGCATGAGAAGAGTAGTCCGTCACGATATTCAGGAAAAGATAAATACCTCAGGGGCAACATAATTTGGTGTTCCACATGCAGTGTGCAGCAGCCCATCCTCCTAAATAAGACATGTAAGTGATAGCTTTGTCATAAATTAACACACAGACAATTCCAATTACTGGTCTCCTATTATTAGGAACCATTAAGCAGTTCTAAAAAGGAGAGAGTCATAAGTCTCATGCTCGGGGTTGCCATGAGATACCATTCAAAGATAAAGACATCAAATATGTAGAGAATCATCATGTATAACAATATGGATATGGATGACTCAACCTGGAAGGACTATGAGGCCCCCCCCAAAAAAAAAGGGCACGTACCATGCCAGTAACTAGTTAGTACACCAAAGAAAGAGTGGAAGTCTAAGAGGTCAGCAATTCAATCTTGGCAACAAAATAACAGAAGCCAAGATCCCATAAAGATCTGACATGTGAATATCCTATGAGACGTTCCTGAGACAAGATCATTGAGTTGCACTGTTGATGAATTCAGCAGATAATACAACGATATTGATGGTACATAGTATTACAATTTAGTCAAAACAATTAAGGAATAGCTTTTTCTTGATGATCGAAGAAAATATAAATAAGTATGTCAGTCCAAAAGCAGGAATGCATTGAAGAGCAAGTTCTCTAACTCCCTTGAAGTGCAGCAAAATTTCTTCGTTGCCTGAGTCTCGCTAGATTTGCTCAGTCGCTTGCAATATTGTACTGAATAAATTGGTAGTATTACATGAGTGAGCTTGCTAGATGACAACTTCATCGAATCAAACCAAAACAAACCCAGCAAAGCATATTCCGAGTTAAGCATTATCTTCGAAGACCATGATCCCATTTTCACTTATATATAAGGTTCTGGTATCTAGACAAACCATAAAAATAATATAAATAAAAAAAAGGAGCATCTGGTAAAATTAACCCATACTTGTCTATACCTCAGGACTGGAGGCCAATGAAGACAATTATTTATCGAGATATCAGTGTTGCTACTTATGAACTGCATCCCCAGAGTTCTCATCCACACAAGAAACAAAAAGGAAGACTGTACAGCTTAGACATCTAGAAGCTAAGTTGGTGACTGGGCCTGGAAATTGGTTAAGCTCAAGTGCTTGCCACAGTCTAAGAGGAGGAAACTAAGGACCAGAGAGACATTCTGTAGCTTGCAGTGTGTCCGAAAAGTAATCCCCACCCAAATGCAAAATAACCTCTTCCGGACTCAATAAAGGATAAGTCCAAAAACCAAATGCTAATCACCCAGGCAGAGACACACTCACCTGCACTTGCTGAGAGAATGTACTTAATCCAAAATCTGAAACTTTGAGAACTCCATAGGAGTCCAGGAGGAGATTCTCGGGCTGGAGAAAATGCAAAAGGTGTTAGGAGTCTCATCTACACCTCAAAACGATTCAGCTCGAGTCATACCGCAATGGGACGAAGAAGTTTACCAACCTTCAAATCTCTGTGATAAACACCTCTACTGTGGCAGTAATCTACAGCATTGATTAGTTGCTGAAAATATCTCCTGGCTTCCTCTTCTTTGAGTCTTCCACTCTTGGCCTGGGAGTAGATGATGTAATGATGAAACATGGGAAAGTCTCTTTGCAAGAGAAGACACAGCAGAAGAAACTGGGTAAAGCATGATAAATACATATATAATATAAGTATATATGATAAAAGGAAAACATGCTCAAAGCAGCTGTTTACTATTTTGTCGAAGAGCTCTCCACCATCAACAAACTCAAGGACAATGTAGATTTTTGTTTTGCTGGCCATAACCTATGCACAGAACAAGAGCGAAGACATTATGCGAGCTTGTATATCTGATGACTCTAAATCCTGAAGTAGTGCAATTCAGTTAGTGAACAAGTATGCCAAGCAGATGTCATTCTAATTTATGGACCAACAAAGGACTCAGCTTATTAGGACCAAGGAGATGAAGATCATGGGTCAACCTGAATCAGTAACTGACGAAGAAAAACTTGAACAATGAGTTTATGCTCCATGTAAACCCGCAGAGAACATCCCATCCCTAGCTTGCTATGATCTAATAAACGGAAGAGACTGAGTCTGTCTGAAAACGGGGAAGTATGATACCTCAAAAATTTTGATGACATTTGGATGCTTGATTAGCTTCATAGTCGAAATTTCTCTTTTAATCTGCCAAAAACAAAAGGGATCAAGAAATGCACGGTTGGGACAGAGTTGAGCAGTTAACCGTTCGTTTCAGAGGTGCACTGCTTAAGCTAAATTAGTACGCTAACAAAAGGAATTTGATGCAGTGACACAAGTGATTATTATTTACCTTTATTAATTATATTATTGTACTATACCATAAGCACTCCCTCGTAACAAAAAAAAAAAAAAGTGGGAGGGGCCCTGCCCAATCTGTATATGTATTGTATTCTTTAAAGGAATTTCTGGTATCTGTCTCGCTCTTTCTCCACAGCCTTATATCTACCAACCAGCGAAAGATACCGATGAGAAACAAACATTAGATCAGACGGATGCATCAGCTAGCGGTTCTTAAAAATTTATAAGAACTCATCTCTCGTACGGAAGGTTTGCAAATGGCACTGCAAGCCCAGCCGACGGGGATATGTTAGCTTTATCGAATTATATATGATCCTTTATTCAATCCTATGCTCGAGCCGTCCCCAGATTTTCCCCCTTTCTTCCTTCCTTCCTTGTCTTTTGACCTTTTATAATAAAAATATATATGTATATATAAATATTAAACGATAGTTGAGACCTGCTCGACCATCTTGTGCCGGAGAACATGATTAAGGTCGAGGATTTTGATGGCGAAGACGTCACCGGACTCCAAATTTTTTGCGATCTTGACTTTGGCAAAGCTGCCCTCACCAACCGTCTTTCCCAGCTCGTATTTCCCAACACGCGTTCTCGTCCTGACCGCTCCTTTATTATACCCACTCATCCTCCACCCTTCACCCGCTCCTTGCCGATCTTCGTGATACAGCAGAATGGCAAGGAATCGATGACGATGATCCTCGTGATGCAGCAGAAATGCCAAGGAATCGATGCTGATGATGACGAAGACGAATACTTTGATGAACGCGGTCACGTTCTGCCCCAAACGCCAATGAGGCAATGACGACAGACAGACCGAAAAAAAGGGGAAAATAAATTATGGGATGTGGATGAGAGAAATTTCGGGACTCGTTCCTCTTCCTCTTATCTTCTCAGATAATTCCTCGTTACCTGAATTTTTTTCTCAAATTTAATAACCTTTTCTACATCTTTTACTTTCATCCAGTTTCTTTTTTTTTTTTCCGGGGTAACACCCTGCTAGTTTTATTTTCTCAAAAATGTAACGAGGATTCATTAATTACAGAAAGAATACATGACAAAATGCTGAAGAAAAGAGAAATTACAAAATCAGAATAATCCAAGAGATCCTCCAAGGCACATCTTTTCAACATGTATCCACATCTAAGGTTGAGTTTGTTTTTTAAAAAATTTTCAACTCAACTCTACTTACCTTCAATTCAACATCACAATCATGATTTTTTTTATTTTTAAGGGGGGGAACAAGGCAATTTAATTTTTAAGAGGAAAGGCGCGCAACTATTCATTACTTTTTCACAATTCAACAATACAATTATTACTTAATCATTACTTTCTCTCAATTATTTATTATTTTTTTACACTTTTTCTTATAATTCAACAATATAATCATTACAAACTAATTAAAACTAAAATTCAACTCAACTCAACTCTAAATTCAATCGCACTCTAACACCCTGCTACATCTCATATATGTATGTATCTTTTCGACAAAGAAAATATTCATGTATCTAAGGATTTGTTTGGGAGTGCTGATAGCACAAGTGCTTTTTCTATTGATTTTTAAGCGGAAGTAACATTTAGTAAATAATTTCAAAATCATGATTTAATTAATTTTGATAATTGGAAACGTGATTTCTTCAATCAGTTCGTAGTCCAGTGCGGTAGCGGTTATATAAGTGTTTTTTTTTGTTGATTTTCAAGTTAAAGCAATGTTTGATAAACTATTTTAAAATTATAGTGTGCTTTTAACGGTTGAAAACTAATATTTTCCCGCAAGCTGACACGCTTATAAAAATTACTTCTACTTATTATCTATTTTAAATATTAATTTTAAAAACATTCAATTTGATCATCGAAAGATGAGATTACCAATAATTTGGTCCGCGAAAGAATTTTGCCACCAATAAGATCCTCCAATGTTCATTTCACCAAATAAATTGGTCTTTCGTTAAAATAACCGTGACAATATATTAACTTCGTTAAATTAATTTTTGAAAGGGTTAGTATCAATATATAACACGATATTTTAAAAAAAATTTATCACATAGCACATATCGTATTAATTTCACTATTGATAAGGGCACATTATACTTATATTTTATTGTGCAATTCATGTTAAATTATTATTAATTTTATAGAAATTATAAGAAGTTGATGCTTAATTATGTGTAATTTGATATTGTAGGTCTTTGAGGACTTAGATGGAATTACAAGCAATATTGAGGAGTTTTGCGCAATTTGGAGTCAACCTATATCTTTCGGAAATCTTTTTTTGTTTTGGATATAAATACTCCTTATAACAAGAGTAGGAAACCCTGGGGGGAGGAGCCATCTTTCACCATTCTTTTAATCTAAAGAGTTTTTGAAAAAAATCTTGTCTGAAGCCGTCACCGGGATCAATTGATTTAAAGCGAAGAATTGTGGAAGCGACTATTCCTTAAAAGAATTATTGGGTTTTTGTTTTAGGATTCAATATCTTGAGTTTACTGCTGAATATGAATTTTATTGCGATGACTCATTTGAATTATAATTGTGTTTTCAATTCCATGATGTTCCAAGCTTCTCTTGTGGGAATATGATGAAACCCTAGGTAGCTAATATGATGATTGTCGCCATGTTTTAAGATTAATAGATGTGTGGATGAATCATGATTGAAATTCCTATAATTTCAATTTTATTCTTAATTGGTTATAATTGTTAGAAACACTATTGATACGGGAGTTGATATAGAGTTTGGTATGAATTCTTTATTAGACTAATTAGTTAAATGCGGAAGCTGCGTTAATTAGTTTAATTAGATATTATCCAGGGATTAATGCAATGTTTCTTGTTAGTTATTCGCTAAGACATTAGGGATAATTAATTTAGGACATTAGACAATCATAGCACTGCAAAGTGCATGATTGTAATTTAGAGTCCACTATTAATTAGAGATGCAGGAGCTGATTGATTAATTAGGGATTTAAGACTTTAATTTTAAAGGCTTGATAAACTCACTTCAATAACCACATAGCTATTAATCTATATAATATGATGGCAATCTGATTAGTGAAACTAGGGTGGATTTTGTTTTTCCCACTTTCAATTGATATATTTTCATATAATTTTCTTTCCGCTCTTTGTGACAATTTAGGTTGATTAGTAATTAATTAGCTAATTCTCTCAATTTGATTGCCTAGATAATAATAGAATCTAATATAGGTTTAGTACTTAATTAATTCTCGTGGGATCGACACTTTATTCATCACTATATTACTTGATCAAACCCAGTGCACTTGTTAGTAGAATTCGCGCTTATCTATATATATTCACAGCGGATCAACTATTCAGCGCAATATTTTGAAATTTTTATGACATAACACAACAAGCAATAATTTCACCATATAACACAAACAAATTGACGAAACTAACGTAATGCTATGCGGTGAAAAAATTTTAAAATTTTGTGTTATGTGGTAAAATAATTACTTGTTGTGTTATGTCATGAAAAAATTTTAAAATATCATGCTAGATTGTAGAATTAATACGATATATATTATGCGATGAAAATTTTTAAAATACAAAAAAAAAATTAAAAGTAAAAAAATGCCGACCTGCCCCTCCCCACGGGAAGTCGATGGGGACGCCAGCAGCCTCCAGCGGTCGATCAACCTCGGACGGAGACACGTTTAGAAGGCGTTCGCCTTCTCCACCAGCATCGATCAACATAGCCCACCAGAGCGAGATGCATCTTCTCCCTCAGAAGGTCCAGCTCCTTCTTACTGGTGACGAAGCTCCAGAACTCTTTCGTGTCCATCTTCAGGCAAAAAGACTGCAGCCTTGCCAGCAGGCTATCCTTGTCATCGGCCTCGCCAGGAAAGTCCTCCGAATCAGCCTCGGAGACACGCTCGAGGGAGCTGAGCGGGACTTCCATGCTCCTCTCGACTTTCTTGAGCGCCAAATCCACGCTGCCATCGATGGTCGTTGCGTGCTTGTCGAGGACGATGAGTCTGCTGGTCGAGGACGATGAGTCTGCTGGTCGAGCGCTCGGAGCTTGTACTTGAGAGCTTCGAACTTCCTGATGAGGTTCTGCTTAAGCGATCGAGGGGAATTGGTCCGAGAGCTCCTTCTACAGGAGTGCGACTCGTCATGAGCGAGATCTATCTCTGGAACTCGTCAATGCTTTACTCAGTCAACTCGCCTGGATAGCGGATCGACCCCATGGCCGCCGCTTCTGCTTGTGCTTCTCTCCTTCACCGTTGTCGTAACCCAGTGACTTAGTAGCGGAAAGGGATAGAAGGTGCCGGCAAACCTGTGGTGAGGCCCCGGCGGCGACCTCCGTTCGCCGGAGGTGGGGAAGTTGCCAGTGGGGGGCGGCCCACCGATCCCTCTCTAGTCTCTCCCCTGCGTATTATCATCATGTATGAAAAAAATTTATTTTTTATTTTTAAAATTCTTTAGCAATTATTTAACGGGGTTAACAGCACGTAAGCAATTTTTGACGATCCCTTTCGCGGAAGACTAATTTGTTCAATGGAATGATCATTGAAGGACCATATTGGTGGTAAAAAAATTTGATGGACCAAATTATTAGTAATCACATTGAATGATTTCTCTTTAAATTATTACCTTTCAAACACTTTTATTTATTATGAAATTAGCACTTTTTCAAAAATTATATTTTAACACTTTTATTTTAGTAACAGCACTCCCAAATAAAGCCTTGACTTGGAGAGTTTTAGGATAAATTGATTAAATATAAATATTAAATAAACATTTACGTGAACATTACTTGAAAAAAGTTCCATGGGAGTTTGATCATTGATGTTCTTTGTGATACGTTCCTATTACTTAATGCACATGACCGAATATTTTATTTTTGATAAGTGGATAAGACCGAAAATATATACAAATATTTTAAGAATCAAATTAAATAGGAAAATATAATTAAAAAATCTAAAAATATACACTTGTATTTTGGCACAAATAGGGAAGATGTCAGAAGGATAAAGAACCTTGAAAAGAAGCCGCTAAAAAGGGAAATAATAATAATAACAACAACAATAATAATAATAATTAAAAATGAAACGTATGTGATTCGGTCTCCTCATATTTGAGGGAGCTCCAAGTCCCTGCAATTCTGATCTATGAGTCTTGCCAACTGCCACCACCTTTCAAGTCGAGATTGTCAGTCCTCATAACAGTCACTAGTTAGACCCACCTAGGAGGAGGCGTGCAGTGACCGATAGTGCAGCCTTCACCACAGTTGGCTCCCCTTGCTCCTTTCCTTTTCACAAATGTCCCTTTCTTTTTTCAAATTTGGGTAGTGGTGGCCACATCGGAGGTCACCACAGTTGTTATAAAGTTATTAACCCTTGTTAAGGTCTCCGGTGTCCTCAATTAGGGATGGTAGTCGCCATCGAGGTCCCACAAGTCACCCTTTCCGCCCTTCCTCCTAAACAATTTTTTTTTATTTTTTTCATTTTTCATATTTTAAATTTTCAAAATAATTTTTAATTAAAAAAATTAAACGACATCCACTCAATCAATCTCAACGCTGCGAGTGTCACCATCAAGTTCCACCGTACTATACCCAATTAAAATTGAGGGGAAAAATAACAAAGTGCTAATGAGATACTGAATTGATAATTGATGTATTTCCTAACAAACGAAAAAAGTTTATGCAAAAAATTAAAAAAAAAGTGCAAATTTCATTTTTTGTGTAATTTATATCATCTTATAAAATTAAAGAAAAAACTTATTATAAGGAGCGAGATTTTGACGTCACGAGGTGCTTGGGGCAACAAATAGATAGAGATTCCAATTCATGGGACTGAGGATATGCAATTTTTTCGAAATTGAAGAATAATATGCAAATTTTTTTGTACAATTAAAATTTCATAGAATACTTCCTCGCCCTAGGGTGTAAGCAATAGTCCGAAAAACTGAATAAATCAAACTGAACCTAACTGAAAAACCCGAAATCAAAAAACGAAGAGAGTTTTTGGTTGGGCTTTAGGGGCAAAGTACCTCATCCGAAAAACATCGGAGATTGGCCGATATAACCGGGCAGTACCCGAGTGCACCTGAAATGTATATTTCCTTTTTTTTTATTCCCCAAAACCCTAATTTGGGGTGTAATCAATAATCTGGAAACCCGAAAAACCGAATAAACCGAACCTAACTGAAAAACTGAAGAGAGTTTTTGGTTGGGCTTTAAGGCAAAATGCCCCACCTAAAAAAATCAGGGATCGACAGATACAACCGAGCAATATTTGGGTGCACCGAAACATATATTTCCTTCATTTTTTTTCGTTTTTAATCCCAAAAATCCTAATCGTCTCCTCTTCTCTCACTCTCGACACTACAAGCGGACAGAATCACAGCGTGGTGCCTTGACTCGACCACAACCCTCTCGGCTTCAAACCCAAATCCTTCCCAGTTTCGCCTCATTCCTTTTTTGGCTTTCTCTCCTCAGTTCTTCTTCTTTGTCGTCAGCTACATCGGTACTCCACTCAAAGCTTAGAGCTGCGATCACTGAGCTCTCGGCTTCAAACCCAAATCCTTCTAACTTCCGAGTTTCGCCTCAGTCCTTTCCAGCTTTCTCTTCTCAGTTCTTCTTCTTCGTCATCGGCGACATGGCGCTCCACCCGAAGCTCAGAGCTGCAATCACTGAGCTCTCGACCAAGAAATTCAAAGGAGCTACATGTATTGACTTGTGGTGGATTATGTTCTAATTTATGTGATGTTTGGACTTGTTATTGCTTTGTAGTTATTTTGAAATTTTTATCCTTTGTAAGGATGGGGCATACTCTCTTTATTTCTCTGGTCCCTGAAAAATCAAAGTGTTTGGGAAGTCGGTTTTTTATATGGTCAAATGCTTTTAGGGTGATTTTTTTATTTTTAAAAAGTTGATTCGAACTAAACTGGGGTAAAATTTTTTTCCTAAAAACCATCTATGCCCACCCATTTACACCTTTGTCTGGCCCTCTCGATACTACCCTACTTATTACACCACATCAATCATCAAAATACTATTACACTTTTAATGTGTTAGATGTACTATTTACTAGACTGTTATCCATTCATAAAAATAAAAAAGACTGTTGTCCTTCTAATCTATTTTCTATATATATTATTTAGTAAAATTGACTTGCAAAGTAATAAACGTAATTCAATTAATGCAACTGAAAAGTAATATTAATATGAATTTAAGATATTGATCTACCGATTGAAAATTACATTTTTTTTAATTGTAGATAAGCAACAAAGAATCATTAGAGTTAGGAAAACTTTAAATTTTTACCAGGTAAATGAGTCAATAAAATAAAATTCTATTGTACCAACGTGGGTTAATTCAAACGATTCAATACTTGACCTCCTTGAGGAATATCTTGGGTTTGCGATAAGCCTCCTGTTAACAATCTGTGGAATGAGGACAAGCCTCTTATCAATAAGCTGAGGGAATCGTGACTATGTCATTAAGGATATGATCATACCGCCACAGATTTGTGAACTTGAGCCGTTGAGGGGATCACCTTATCGCTATAAGATTGGGATAGCTAAATTATTGTTACTCCTAAAGATAAAAGCTCGTTTGAGCTGTGAAATCTATAGAGATTTTGTTTCTTAAATGAGTTGTTTGTTTTTTGAAATCATGTGGGATCTTCTGCTATTCATAGATTTTTCTCCCACCTTGGCGGTTACAAAATCTCTTCTCTTATTCTTTGAGAACATGGGCTCTTTGTTCTCTAACTGCTTTTAATTATCATTTTATCCCCACTTGATAATTATCTAAAGCTTTGACCCAGTCCATCCCGGATATGATATAATCATCGTTTAGATTCTAGAAGTTTGTCAATCATAGAACATGAGTCATGCACAGTTACATACAGATTCTATCTATTCACAGGCTCAAAATTTGAATTTGTTTGTTGTATCAAAGCGAAGCTGTTCTTCTAGGCTTCCGCTAATATTATGCTGATACCCTTAGACTTTGTAATTTACAGAAGTACCCTCAACAAGTCTAATGACCCGATGGGGCTACGTGACAAGATTCAAAACACTATTTTATTCTTGTAACAATATGTATATATATGTGTGTGTGTGAAAGTATATGAGAAATTTCTTATTAAAAATTGATTATAAAAATAGTTAGGAAAAAATATATGAGTGAGACATGATTATTAAATAGAAAAAGAAGACAAAACAGTAGTAATTATATTGTTGGATTCGGGAAAGAAGAGAGTTGAGTTAGATAAAGTTTAACTATTATCCAGAAGCCAAAGGAAGCTAGCTTTTGATAATAGAGTGAAGTTATATATATATAAAGAGTAAGACTTTAATAATGGTTAGAAAAAGTATACGTGAAAAATTTATTATTAAAATGATAAAGAAAATAAAAAAAATAACGATTGTATTGTTGAATTAAAAAAATGAATAATTGATAGAATTTAATATTAAAAAATTAATTATAATAATAGTTAAAAAAATGTATGTTAGAGAATTAATTATTATAGTGAAAATATATATATAAAATAATGATTGAGTGAAGTGGAGTAAATTCTTTTTTTCTTCCTTTTTATGTAATGTATACGTACAATATTTTGTCATTTCTCCTTGAGATTGTGGATGACAACTAAGCTATGAATAGGGATCCTTCTTTTTCTTTTTCTTTCTTCCCTTGTATATAT
Organism: Punica granatum; assembly: GCF_007655135.1. NCBI lineage: Eukaryota > Viridiplantae > Streptophyta > Magnoliopsida > Myrtales > Lythraceae > Punica > Punica granatum. The sequence continues at coordinate 37,962 of NC_045130.1, forward strand.
CATTCGTAATTGACTTTGAGGAAATAACCGGAGGCGATCTGTGCTTCTTCTTCGAGCTCCAAGACAATTGAAAAAATAAAAAATAAAAACTCAACCCAAGCTCTTGGATGGCACTTCCAATGTAGTTCCTCATGCTGAGCTTGGCCCGCTGATAACTCATCTACAAACAGGTTCCTCCGAGCATTATGGTGACGACTGTTCATTTAGAGACGTGGAGGTTACGAAGGAAGGCATTTATAGCTTTACCGAACATTGTGGTGACAGCTGTTCGTCCATGCTACAGGTCTCTTCTTGATTTATTCCTAAAACATCTTCTTCATAATCATTTGTCTTAATTTTGAATTTGAGAACAATCTTACAAAGACTAAAACGAGTGTATTTTATCATGAAAATTCTAAAATTTCCCCACACCACCTTTCGACAGATTAATGAGATAGACGAAAAAAATAATGCCACCATTGAAAGAAATTCCAAGAGTAAAAAATTCGAGAAGTGGATACGAACTCTAGAACCTTCATATAAATCAAAGACTTAGGGCCAAGAATGGACTTCAGAAGCGTCTGGATCAGTACTCCTGTAAGCTCCTGAATTGGGATTGAACCGGAGAGAAAAATGGATGCAGAATATGAGAGAATCTCCATGAAATTCAAATACATGATAGAATGGCATAGGGGAAATTCTTTATATAAATTTTAATTGCATTATAATTTCTTTCATATAACTTTTGATATAAATACTCATTGTTTAGTTCTTATTATAGTTCACTTTAAAGAGACGATGTACAAAATATAGTGTATAAACTATCACCCAATAAATTATAGTAAATAAACAAACATGTAGCATGGGCGACTTGTACGCACTGTGCTAGATTGATCTGTTTTGTGAACTTACATAGTGTTCACGTGGACAATGAGCAGAGACGGATTCAGCACCCCGAAGTTAATGAGTGCAACTAGGAATATTAATGGTCAAGCAGAATCTTTTTTTTTTTTTGGAAAAATCTTTATGGGCCCTGACTTTTCCGGGGCAATCTTTTCAAGACTTAGAAAATCACCAAGAACAATTACAGGTTAGGAAAAAGTTCGACCATTAATGGTTTAGATTTTCCCAGACTAGTTTATCAAGGCCTAAAGTCATGATTGAAATATTCATTTTCCAATAAAAAAATTTATTATGTTACATCTATAAGCACGACAATTACAAAACAAATAAATCTAAAAAACTATGTCTAATACGAAATTTCAAGCACATTAACCCATTTCATGTAAAGAACATAATATTCATGCCGAATAATTAATAATATACACATCAAATAACTAAACCATCAAAAGAAGGTGTAATATTAAAATTATAGCATACAAAAATATAATATAAAATTATATAATTGTAAACTTTAAAATTACTATAAATCATGATATAGTGAAAAATCCTATAATTACCATCTTTGAGACAATAATTGAGTTCATTTAGAAGGACAACGCAACTATAGAGATCATCAATTGAAAATAATATATGTTAGGGAGGAAAAATCATATTTACCCGTGATAGGATGATGCATAAGTTGGAGGGGGAAGGATTTGTGGCATATTCTCTTACAATTGAATGTGGAAAGAATTTGACTCGGAGAAGAAAATTAAAAAAAAAATTATATGAAGGGATTTGTGGGATATGTTTTACAATTGACCCAATAATTATGTTTCTTTCTATATGTGAAAGAGAGTGAGATGTAAATGGATTCATTTTATATTTTGCATAACAATTATTTGTCATTTTTCAACAACAATAGGACTAAATTGAAAAATGTACACAACTATTAATAAACACTCAAAAGAATCTAAAATTTTAATGGGGTGAGTTGACCCCACTATGTAATACATAGATCCGCCGCTGATCGTGAGATTAATTTGACAAAATTCGAACACTCTCTTTAAAATAAAAATAAATGAAAAAAGGGAGCTTGCATGCGCAGGACATGTGGAAATTTGAAACGTGGACGGAACTAACCTTCTTTTTATTTTTGGATAACTACCAATTTATATTTTATTATTATTACTTTTATTTCTTTTTCTAGGAGGTCTCAGTAAGGCCAGCCAATAATTTCTCCTGCCGCAGGTAGCTCCAGACGATTTACTAGCAGCAGGAGCAATGTTAAAAGGGGGGACGTAACGTAATCGGTCACGGTCAGGTTTTAATTTATTATTTTCCTTCTTTGATTGTACTTATACTTATATGTATAATATACTTATAAAATATTATAATATGATGATATGATATGATATAATATAATATAATTACTGATAATATAATATCATATAATTATTTCAGCTTTTCAAACGGAGGAGGCACGCTTGATGCCTGATGGGCAGCTTCGTCTGGCCTTAATTGCTTGCAGCAATCTTGATCATTAATTGATTGCTTAGTTAACTACTACTACTATATTAAAGGGCAATTTCTAACTTCTATTTATTATAATTTTTTTTGGGTAAACTTGGTATATGAAAGTCCAATTGAACCCCGACTAATCTATTCCAGTCGGATTGGCTCACTAAGGGATAAAATTCTGACAGCGTTGATTTTCTGCATCCACAAAGACTAGAACTTGAGACATTGCTTAAGCGGAATAAGTGTCGAATTACTTGAATCAACCCACATTGATTATTATAGTTTGATTAATTGATACTTCCTTATATATAGGACTTGGCGAGATAGGATTCCAAAAAAAAAATTTAGATCCAAGTGTAAAGATTTCCACTTTTTCAATTGCTAGTTAAAATGATCCCTCATGTATTTCTATCAACTTGTTTTTGTTTCTTCTATGTTTCTTGGGAGTGTTTAGAATGGGACAATCTATCCATATTTCTAAGACTGTGAGAAAATTTTCAGGGCCCACAAAATTAAAATGTTTAGTTGAATCATGGTAATTTACATTTTTTCAGTGTGATCTTAGTATTTAGAAGTTTAATAGACTCCTGACTAATCCAATCGAGTTGGGTCGACCCACTAAGTGGTAAAACTATCTAGCGTAGATTTTTTTTCATTCATAAAACTCGATTAGAGGCCTTACTTAAGAAGAAAATGCACTGAATCACTTCAATCAATCCATATCGGTAATAATCTACATTTTAACCCCACATTACCACTCAAGTGATACTGTACATTACACCACTAGAGGGTGGAAAAAGGGACTCCTACCTTTATTACTTTAAAAAAAATATTACCAATAATGTTGAGAGAGATTTCAAACATGAAAAAGTAGATTACTGTAATTTAATTGGTAAGAATCAATTTTCAAGTAATGTACATTACCAGTAATGTGATTATCGGGAAAGGGCCAACACTCTAGTGAATTATCACACCGAAATTAAGAAATATTTATAATGGAAATCATGACAAATATTAGAGGCACCTGCGCATTGTTAATAGAAGAATGAAAAAATCTGCGATTACTCATGGTGATCGTAGGAGTTTCAAAATTTTCAATTCCCTGCCACATGATATCTCCATCCATCAATATTATATATCCATTAACGCATAACCCACCAACGCGGCAACCCCAAACAAACTATATATATATATATATATATATATTATAATATAACTATAAATCATATATATATATTAACCTGGCTCTGATACCATTTACACCCAAGATCTATCGTAGGGGATAACCATGGAATACTGAACTGATAAGAACCTGATATGCAAGGACGATCAAGATAAATATAAGATCAACATGGAAGATTTATTCAGAAACTTAGCCCATGATGGGCTGAAGGGAGTACATGATGTTCAAGAAAACAAAATAAAACATGAAAGAGGGAAGAGTCTGAAAGAACTCGACCCAAGCTTACACTGGAACTTACACACAGAATGGGGGTTGGAGGATTCGGGTTATGAGAGCCGGATGTTTACATATGAGAAGAAGAGGAAGAGAGAAAGAGAGTGTTGTGGTGGATGAGTGGTGTCCCTCTATGCTGGAAGGAGACCCCTCTTATAGGCAGTGGTGGATGCCTTGTCGCTGTGCAGCTTTGGACTGTGCACTCACATGTGGGGTACTGTCGAGCCCAGTGGAAGAACTGTAGCTACAGTGCCTTTTTTGTCACAAATAGTGACAGATTGCTGCTTTATGTCGGGCACGCTTGCCGAAAGATTTTTTGTCCGTTATGGTACCACTGTGAGTAGTGGTGGGACGCTTCCGGAGATTGCGCTTATGGTGGGGCATAACCTTTTGAGCCGAAAGGTTTTTTGTCCGTTTATTATCCACGTGTTGAGGCAGTGGGCGGACGCTCTCGGTTGATGAGGCTTGCTTTTAATATCGCAGATGAGCAATTTGGGAATCCAATAAAAACTCTTCTTCGAACTTGTCAATCAGGAAATCATGACGGGTGCTGAATCCTGGTTGGACTGGCAAGTCGATGAGAGAGATATGCAGGAAAACCCTTTGGCATTTACCTGAGAACTGGAGAATATGCTCTGGGTATTTACGCCAGTGCCATTCATTGACCTGAACCCAAGCTTGCCATTTGCTAATCTGAGTGATAATCTGTCCATCTGCTGGCCAAAACTTCGCTTCCGGAGTGAGAATGCTTCTTGAACTTACCGGAGAGATGAAAAAGTAATGGATAGTCGGTTGAACTTTTATGGGTGAAATCCATTCTGGGGGAGTGGATTCAATGCTGATGAAGAGGCTGGCCGATCGACGCAAGGACCTTTTGATAAAGCTCCAAGCATTATCCCCGAAAAGGGATTGATACTCTGGTCGATGTTCATCCTCTGGTTTTAAAATTATGGATTTGATAACTCCATATTTCAGAAGATCACAAAATTCAAAATGGTGATTATAAAATTTATCTTTTAAAGGAAAAACATAAAAACTTATCCTGGGAATCGAGAATTCCATGATATGTCTGCAACCATCCATAAGTAAGATATCAGCCCTTTCAAAAGCATCATCTTCCTCGTGTTGATTGCAGGGTTGTGGAAAATCATTTTGAAAATGGTTTTTTCTTTCCCAATTCCAAAACCATCCATCAATTCCTTTTTGTGAGCAAGCACAGAACTGAAGGAGTCTTTTGAAAAAGGAAATCATGGTTGTAGTAAAATCCTGAAGACTTATCTCAGAAATTTTCAAGACAATGTCGTCAGGAAATTTTGAAAGAAACAGGATTTCTCCTGCTTGGGGGAAAATGCCACTGAGAGTTACCTCAATGGATTTTTTAGAAAACATTTTTTCAGTCATACTTCCGATGGGGGGAACGTGTGACCGAATTATCGATGGAGCTGATGATGACTCCAAAACCTGCTTGAGTTTTAAATTTTCTTTTTCAAGAGCGTCTTTTTCTCTGAGGCAGGACTCAGAAGACTCTAAGACTTCTATTCTTTCCGCACAGAGGCTTTCGATTTCTTTTTTGAAGCCTTCATTTTCTTTTTCTAGAATACCTCTCCTTTTTTCACTCCTTTTTAATTTTTTCTTCAGAGCATGATTTTCTCTTTGCATTTTTGCAAAGTGCTCTGTGAAATTATCGAACTCAACTAACCTATTTTGGAGGAAAGCATGAGTCTGAGCTTTTTGGAGGGATAGCTCTTGTTGCAGCGAATCGATTTTCAGGCAGAGCTCCTGCTGCACAGAAGCTTTGCTGTTGCTTTGTTCCTCCATGTGAAGGACCAATGCATTTATGGATTCCTCACCCTTTTGAGGATTCTTTATGGTGGTCCATAAATTATCCAAGATGAGTTGTTGCCTAGGGTCAGGCTGCCAAGCCGTGAGGCTGGACTTTATGCAGAATCGCTTCTTTGGAGGTAGAGGCAGATTCTGATGTTTATGGGTTTTGCCCCTAGAAGAGAAGCCTTCAACGACCTGGTCAAGCCAGGGGGATTCCATGTTCCTGTATGCAGACATGAACAAGGGTTATGGCAGGTTTATGTTTAAATCAACTACCACTGGTTCCTGGTAAAGATAATGGCCAATGACTAACTCATAGTCTTCCCGGGTTTTTAAAGTGGAGTTAATATGCATAAAACAGGGTTTTTTATCACAAGGAGGAAGACCCTTGCAATGCCTGTCAAAGTAAGCACACAAAATACGAGATACAGGATGATCGATGAGGGCACATATATTATGGATATATGACGTATAAATACGATCCATAGAGTCCGTTTCCCCGTCCTATATATCATTTTGTATTTTCTCAAGACTGTCGTCTTGCAACAGTTCAAACAGCCACTGGTGTAACCACTCTTGAACAGATTCCACGGCCATTTCTTGCACAAAATGTATCAGTCTGTTTTGTAAATACATTTATCAGAGATGAAATGGAATTTTATTTTGATTCCAAGCAGATGCGTCTCTATGCCAGATGAGGTGACTAGAAACGGTTTTAAAAGCTAGATGAATGGGGTGCCTAGTATGACCTTATGGTTAAGGTTTTGTACTAGCAAAAATGAGATTTTGTACCGGACTCTATTTTGTTCAACTTCTACCTTACTCAACTTGTAATTGATGTCAAGTTTGGTACCACTAACCGAAGAAAGTGATTCAGTTGTTTTTTCATAGAATCTGGCAGGAATGATTTGTTCATTAATGCAATTTTCATCTGCTCCAGTATCAAACAGAGCAGTTGCATCAATAAACAGACTATGGTTTATGACTAGCTTGATTTTGATCAACCATCTGTTAGGAGAGAGGTCTCCTATCATGGTTAGGGTTTCATGCTGGTCATTTTCTTTTTGGTCCAGGGCCAGAGTTTCCTCTGGGTTTTTATCCTGTTTCATGAGGATTTGATCAGAGCTGGCTGAGGGTTTTGCTGCCCCAGTTACTAGCTCTTCCAAACGACCAATTATTGTGGAATGTTGTTGTTGCTCAAATTTGAGACAATCAATCTCATTCCTGATGGTTTCGAATTCCTTTTGGGCATCAAACGAGGTTTTATGAGCTCGTTTTTTGTCGTGCCTTTTAAGGATTTCAAAGAGGTTGTAATTAGGGGTTTTGGTCTCGCCTTCGAGAGTGCCCTGTTTCAACTTCTCAAGATATTGTTTTCTTAACAAAGGGTTCTGGATTTGATCCGCTATTTCTAGCAGAAATTCCTAGTCTTTTGTCAAGACATTTATCGATTTATCATCGGATGACCAATCAAGTTCATCCATTTGCAGGCCCTCTTCATCCTCTGTTGAGGATCCTGTGTCAGAGTCGGAAGACTCTATCAACAGGTTGCAGACCTGATTTTTGGTTTCTTCATCAATTTCCAGTTGATGAATCTTTTTGTTGAGGTAAGAATACCTCTGGATATGACCAATTTTCCCACATTTGAAGCATTTGTAAGAGGAGCTATTTCTCTTTTCACTCTTTTCACTGGGCTTAGCTGCTGGGGGAAACTTAGGTTTCTTATGGAATGATTTGGGCTTATGTTTTCTGCTGCAGTCCCCACTGCAGGTTTTGGGTTTTTCGACCTTTTTGTCGACCTGAAAAGAGGGATCGAATTGCTGGCAGAAATTGCCAAGCTCTTTCCTGGTCTGGGCCTTTTCTTTTTCAACTGTTTTTGAAGTTTGTGCTGAGTACACATTCGGATACCATCTTTATGGATAAAGCTAATGAGCTCTCCATAACTCAGTTCTTTGTAAGGTATCTGGCCATGATTTATGGATTTGATTTCTTTTCGAACTTGTTCTCCTAACAAGGTTGGAAGACCTGCTACGAATTTTTCTTTCCAAAACGGCCAGTTACAATCCTCCCTAGACATGACCCTAGTGAGGAAGGTATCTTTATACTGTCTGAAATAAGACAGTCTTTTGCATTTTAGGTTTGATAGCAAATCTAGGTTTTTGTCTTTGAGGTGAGAAGGATCTCCTACGAAATGTTGGGAGATGGCAAAGACTAGAGTTGCTACGGCATCAGGGATATCATCATTGTTTGAATCCCATATGATCTCACCTACTTCATCAGTCTTGACGCTGGTCAGGATTTCATTTTGTTGAAAAGGCGATAGGTAGTTATCCTACCATCCTTTCAATTGACCAGTGAACCCTGCTATTAGCATGTGTGCTATGGCTGGGTCAGACAGTCGCGTCTGGGTTTTGTAAGCATTTGACACCATTGTCATTTGCGTCTTGTACTCAGACTGTCCGTCAATGTTCCACTCATATATGGCATTTGCACTATACCTATTCTGGACAATATTGGGTTTTTCTTTCAAAACTAGGTTCGGTGCACTTATGGTAGTGTAGTAGGGTTTCTAGGGTTCCTTCTACACTATTTTGTTCAGATCTCCAGATTTATCGATGGCATTGACATTCGAGCCTTCAGACTCTTGTGTCTTATGTTTGGCTGCTTTTAAAGGTGTTCCAGGCTCTATTCCCGATAAGGGAGTTTCTGGGACAATCATTTTAGGCAGACTCATGGATGTGGAATCTTCCCGGAGATTTATGTTTTTGATTTTTCTCTCAAGCTCCTGATTAAACTCTTGTCTCCCAGAGATTGGAATCTCATGGGGTCTAAAAGGAGGTTTTCTGAGAGGTGTTATGGGGGTAGGTCTTGATTTGTTTGGACAACTAGAGGTACCTACCTGGTCGGCTACAGGTTTGGTGACTTCTTGTTCTATCCTATCCAACTGGGAACCTATTGTGGAGAGGCACCGGTTTGTGAAATTGCTCTGCTCAAAGATATATTTAATGTCTTTGGGGGCCAATGAATCGTCCACTTTCTTTTTGAAAGGAGAAGCTTTAATCTCCTCTTTTTGATGGGTTATTATGATGGTACCTAATGGTGGATGTGTTGACTCAACCGAGTCTGCGTTTGCAAGATCCCACTTTATGGTTTTTTGAGTTACACATACCATTCTTTCAGGTACGAAATGGTTTTCAAACCAATCTCAAAACAAGGTATTTGTGGAGTTTTTTAGTATGAATGCTGTCCAACTATCCTGGATTTGAGACTTGATTAAATCTTCAGAGAAAGACTCAAAGAGCCATTTTCTTTTTTCTTCATTATGGGTTCCTAGGAAATCCTTCCTAAGATTATCAAAATCTATCTTAAATCCCCTGAGGATTCTAATCAGGGTGGATGTCCCTGATTCCAAGGATGTTCTTTGGGCATTTAAATCAGATTCAAGTTTATCGAGTTTTTTATGGAAAGAGGCAAACTTATTGGTTTTTTGGCTATAAGAGCCACATGCATGAGGAGGAATCATCTTGAACAAACCCATATTTCAAAAACAATAAACCTTCCATTCTCTCAAATATTTATCAAGATATTCAAACAACATATCAGTTCCTTACCTTTCCAATATTCCAATCTAATCCTAGACGAAAGCTCTATAGATCTATAGAATCAACTAGCCTAGTAGTTTGAAGATGCAAAACCGTATCTAATACTCCTACCCAGCTTCTCTCAAGATCAGGATCTAAGACATACCTGGATGACCGGAAGATGCTTCTCACACAAACCTCACACAGTGTTTCCCTGCAAGATCTAGTACATACCTTTGCCCAACTTCTGTACCTGGATTTAACAATACTAGTAGAAAGACAAACTCAGTATGACTCGCCAAGGATCTAAATCCTTCATCAACTGCTGTACCTAGACGAACGATAATGCACAAGGATAACTCTGCTCCAGCCGATAACCTCCATCTACTTAGACGGTGTTCATAACACTACCGGGCCATCATCCAATTTTTTCCCTGAGACTGCCCTAACCGTCGGGACTTACAAACGGGAATACCTTAGGACTCCCCCCGGGTTCCTATGAACGGTGAATGTGTAGGGTCCATTAGAGCGACTGGATGGACATTAGAGCCTCATAACATTACTTCTTATGCTAGCATAAGTTCATTGTGGTATTGGATCTAGACATATAGAGAGACCTACGCTATGTCCTCTAGTTAGTATGTTTACCAGCTTCAGTTCATTGTATAAGGATATACCTCGCCACACCTGAAGGGATCACTATATGAGTTTCTACCAGCCATGAAGACGGTCCTAGATGACATGACCTACGAGTTCTACTGGGTAATGAGAATCAAAACTGAATATACATCCTATCCCCACTATACATGGCTTTGATACCATTTGCCTCTTTCCATAAAAAACTCGATAAACTTGAATCTGATTTAAATGCCCAAAGAACATCCTTGGAATCAGGGACATCCACCCTGATTAGGATCCTCAGGGGATTTAAGATAGATTTCGATAATCTTAGGAAGGATTTCCTAGGAACCCATAATGAAGACAAGAGAAAATGGCTCTTTGAGTCTTTCTCTGAAGATTTAATCAAGTCTCAAATCCATGATAGTTGGACAGCATTCATGTTAAAAAACTCCACAAATATCTTGTTTTGGGATTGGTTTGAAAACCATTTCGTACCTGAAAGAATGGTATGTGTAACTCAAAAAACCATAAAGTGGGATCTTGCAAACGCAGACCCGGTTGAGTCAACACATCTACCCTTAGGTACTATCATAATAACCCATCAAAAAGAGGAGATTAAAGCTTCTCCTTTCAAAAAGAAAGTGGACGATTCACTGGCCCCCAAAGACATTAAAAATATCTTTGAGCAGAGCAATTTCACAAACCAGTGCCTCTCCACAATAGGTTCCCAATTGGATAGGATAGAACAAGAAGTCACCAAACTTGTAGCCGACCAGGTAAGTACCTCTAGTCGTCCAAACCAATCAAGACCTACCCCCATAACACCTCTCAGAAAACCTCCTTTTAGACCCCATGAGATTCAAATCTCTAGGAGACAAGAGTTTAATCAGGAGCTTGAGAGAAAAATCAAAAACATAAATCTCCGGGAAGGTTCCACATCCATGAATCTGCCTAAAATGATTGTCCTAGAAACTCCCCTGTCGGGATTAGAGCCTAGAACACCTTTAAAAGCAGCCAAACATAAGACACAAGAGTCTGAAGGCTCGAATGTCAATGCCATCGATAAATCTGGAGATCTGAACAAAATAGTGTGGAAGGAACCCTAGAAACCCTACTACACTTCCATAAGTGCACCAGACCTAGTTTTGGAAGAAAAACCCAATATTGTCAAGAATAGGTATAGTGCAAATGCCATATATGAGTGGAACATTGACGGACAGTCTGAGTACAAGACGCAAATGACAATGGTGTCAAATGCTTACAAAACCCAGACGCGACTGTCTGACCCAGCCATAGCACACATGCTAATAGCAGGGTTCAGTGGTCAATTGAAAGGATGGTGGGATAACTACATATCGCCTTTTCAACAAAATGAAATCCTGACCAGCGTCAAGACTGATGAAGCAAGTGAGATCATATGGGATTCAAACAATGATGATATCCCTGATGCCGTAGCAACTCTAGTCTTTGCCATCTCCCAACATTTCGTAAGAGATCCTTCTCACCTCAAAGACAAAAACCTAGATTTGCTATCAAACCTAAGATACCATTTACACCCAAGATCTATCGTAATGGATAACCATGGAATACTGAACTGATAAGAACCTGATATGCAAGGACGATCAAGATAAATATAAGATCAACATGGAAGATTTATTCAGAAACTTAGCCCATGATTTATTCAAAAACAATAAACCTTCCAGTCTCTCAAATATTTATCAAGATATTCAAACAGCATATCAGTTCCTTACCTTTCCAATATTCCAATCTAATCCTAGACGAAAGCTCTATAGATCTATAGAATCAACTAGCCTAGTGGTTTGAAGATGCAAAGCCGTATCTAATACTCCTACCCAGCTTCTCTCAAGATCAGGATCTAAGACATACTTGACATACCTAGATCCTGATCTTGAGAGAAGCTGGGTAGGAGTATTAGATACGGCTTTGCATCTTCAAACCACTAGGCTAGTTGATTCTATAGATCTATAGAGCTTTCGTCTAGGATTAGATTGGAATATTGGAAAGGTAAGGAACTGATATGCTGTTTGAATATCTTGATAAATATTTGAGAGACTGGAAGGTTTATTGTTTTTGAATATGGATTGGTTTAAAGCAAGCTCTTCGAGTACATGTTCTTCTGAAAATAATTTCGATAATGATTCTGTTCTCAACAGAGAAGAGGTCAATTTGGAATGTTTTGATAAATCTATCGATGATTGGGAGATCCCAAGAATCGCTTTAGAACATATTTATAAAAACTCAAAATTCCAACAAATATTTTCAAAAACCGATTATACCATAACCACTGAAGAGCGGGACATTCCCCTAAAAAACTCTTCACAAACCATAAAACTCTTAAACCAAGAGTCATTGAAAAAACATAATGATAAATACAATTTCATCCACATAGGGCTTGTCCAAGTGGGCATAAAACCCCTAACCAGAGAAGGCTTAGATACCTTAGTGCTCCTAGTGCTTAGGGATGCTAGACTTTTGAACTACCATGAATCCATCCTTGGGACAGTCGAGACTAGTCTGTGCGACGGACCAATCCATTTCAATTGTTTCCCAAATTTCACCATGTCCCTCATAGACCAAAACATAACTCATGGCTTGACCTTGCAAATTAAGACGCACAATTACAAGATTGCTTTAGGCTCCATCCCTTTAGCCCTTGTGTACAGAGTCCATTATAAAACAATGGTCTCAGCGTTTGCAACCAAAGCCTTCAACCATAGTCCGAAAGGAGAAACCCTCCTTTTCCAAACAGACATTGCCAGGTCAAACACTGTTGTCCCTAGACCAATTAGGTGGAATGAGGTAACTCTTCCTGAAGAATGGGTCTTAGAAGACGCAGTTGCCCCTGAAAAAATTCAAAATGAGGAACTTAGTCGGGTGAATCAGTTCTAAGATGGGAGAGTTTCCATAAGCTTTCGCCATAGGAGATCAGTCGACATACAGTCAACCTCAACCCCTTCGATAAGTTCTTCCTTTAGAAGCCCTGAGCTAAGAAGGAGATCATTCAGTGTTGCCCCATCGGCTAACACTTTCCAAACAGCTGCTGAAACCCCTGTTAGGTCTGCCAACCTTAGAGGAATCAGTAGTGTCGCCACCGATAACCCTAGGCCAGTATACTCTGTCCCAAATACAGAAGAAACTGAGTCTTCACCTCATTCACCCACATTTTCATCCATAACTGATGCGACTAGGATCAATCCTAATCCAGAGATCTATGTGATTGAAAAGCCTTTCACATTAGCATCCGACATCCTTAGGAATGATTTCTGCTCCAAAGAAAATGAGAATAGGAGAAATTGGCTGCATGGAGTCTTTACAAAACCATACGTAAAGACCATAATGCAAAAACAATGGATCTATTTCATGGAGAAAAATAAGAAAAACATCCTTTTCTGGGACTGGTTTTACCAAGTCTACATGGAAGAAAAGGCCAGCAAATTCACTGAGACAACCATAACTTGGAAACTACCCTTCAATAGGACCATAGTTTCCTCGAAACCTCCCCCAAAATATGTTGAGCCAAAAGAACCTGAGCAAACCAAAAACCTTAGGTTACTCAACATGATGATCAGAAACACCCGCGCCTTAGAGCATGAAAACCGGGAAAAAGAAAGAAGAAAAATAGAGTCAGAACTTCGCCAAAAACTCACAGAGTTGCATAAAGAAGTAAAAACTCTAAAAAACGATGAAAAGATGGTTCAGTCTTTGGACGAAGCTGAACCCAAACCTGAGTGTAAAAACCAGGAATTCACCCATCAGAAATACCTCCTAAAACCTACAATTAAGGTGCACGACTTCCAGATGGAAGCAATTGCTCTGTTGGACACAGGTGCAGACGCCAATTGTGTGAGGGAGGGATTAATCCCATTAAAATACTGTAAAAAAACCCATGAATCTTTACGTTCTGCAAGCAATAACAAATTGAAAATTTCATACAAAATTGCAGAAGCAGAAGTCAAAAATGAAGATTCAACATACAAAACCGGTTTCCTAGTAGTTCAAGACTTAAAAAATGAAGTCATACTAGGAACCCCATTCATTTAGCTCATCAAACCCTTCCTTTTCACCAACTCTGGCATAAAAACGGTGTATTTAGGAAGCAAAACCCTTTTTCCTTTCATCGCAAAACCTGTAACCAGAAATCTGGACATAATACAGGCAACTGAGAGGCAAATTGGCTGGGTAAAAGATGAGATCTCACACCATAATGTTGAAAATCTGCTCCAAAAACCAGATTTGAAACAAAAAATCGATAATCTCAACAGACTGATTCAGGAGTCAGTTTGTGGAGAAACCCCAAATGCTTTCTGGGATAGGAAGCAGCATGTCATCAATTTACCTTATGAAAAGGATTTTGATGAGAAAAATATCCCAACAAAAGCCAGACCCATTCAGATGAATCAAGAGTTGGAAAAACACTGCAAAGTCGAAATCCAAGAACTCTTGAACAAAAAATTGATTAGACCTAGCAAGTCTCCATGGAGTTGTTCAGCTTTCTATGTGAATAAGAACGCTGAGCTCGAGAGAGGAGTACCCAGGTTAGTGATCAATTACAAACCATTGAACCAAGCCTTACGATGGATTAGGTATCCAATACCTAACAAAAAAGATTTGCTCCAAAGACTTCATGATTCAAAAATATTTTCAAAATTCGACATGAAGTCAGGTTTCTGGCAAATCCAAATCACCGAAAAGGACAAATACAAAACTGCATTCACAGTTTCGTTTGGCCAGTACGAATGGAATGTGATGCCCTTTGGGCTCAAAAATGCCCCATCAGAATTTCAGAAAATCATGAATGACATCTTTGGTGCATACTCCGATTTCATAATTGTGTACATCGATGACGTCCTCATATTTTCCAAAAACATTGATTCTCATTTTAAACATGTGAAATATTTTATGAGAATCACATCGATAAATGGTTTGACTGTGTCTCCGACTAAAGTCTGCCTCTTCCAGACAAAAATTCGATTTTAGGGCATAACATCAGCAGGGGCACTATAATCCCCATCAACAGGTCCATCCAATTTGCTGATAAATTCCCTGACCAAATCCATGATAAAAAGCAGTTACAAAGGTTCTTAGGAAGCCTCAACTATGTTGTAGATTTCTTCCCTGGCCTTAGTAGACTCTGCAAACCCCTCCATAACAGGTTAAAGAATTCTCCTCCACCATGGACGGATGAACAAACCAACATTGTGAAGCAAATCAAGCTTCAAATCAAAACTCTGCCTTGTCTACACCTGGTAGACCCATCTGCAAAAAAGATTGTTGAAACAGACGCCTCTAAAGAAGGATACGGAGGAATCTTGAAACAATCCAAAAATGATGTTGAACAAATTGTCCAGTTCACATCAAAACATTGGAACCCAACCCAGAAGAATTACTCAACCATTAAAAAAGAAATTCTCTCTGTGGTCCTTTGCATTTCAAAATTTCAATCTGACCTTTTAAACCAAAGGTTTTACTTCGGATTGATTGCAAATCTGCAAAAGAGGTTCTTCAAAAGGATGTTCAAAACATTGCATCAAAACAGATTTTTGCCAGATGGCAAGCAATCTTGAGTGTATTTGATTTTGATATCGAATTCATAAAAGGAGAGGCTAATAGTCTCCCTGATTTCCTGACAAGAGAATTCCTGCAGGTACCAACATGAACATGAGGACTCGTTCCTCCAAAAAAGAGGCTTCGGCCTCAAAGCAGCTGGCTCCCAGCCAGTCGATCAAAAAAGAGGAGAAATCCTCAACCCATAAGGCCTCTGGCCAACCCTCCATTGGACAGATCACTGTTGATAGCCAGATTAAAACTTATCGACAGACTCTCCAACAGGAGATCGATAAGCAGGGCTGCATGCAAACCCTGCTAGGTAAAATTCCTAAACCCAAAAAGGAGAAACAAACCCTTGAAAAATAGAGTTCATCTCCTCAAAATATCGATAATGATGCAGTAGTCCAGCAATGGATTACGGTATTAAAAGATAAACCAGAATTAGCACAAGTGCTATCTGGGATATCTCCTCCCATGCTGGAGACTAGCCAGGGAGAGAGCTCTAGGCAAATCGCCAAAAGAGCAGAAAAAAGTCTCATAACTTTTTTCGATAATGAAACCAGCTCTTCAAAAACAGCACCATGGTTTCCAAATCATTATTTCAAACTGTTTTGATTATGGAAGAAGGTTTTTACCATGAAAACCCCTTCTTCGCAGCATCAAAATTGTTTCCAGAAAATTGGTATTTCCAGCCAATGGACATTTCAAAAACCCGAGAATACTATGAGAAAATTTTGAGTGATACAGGTTCAGTTGAGTTCAAACACTACCTTGTCCCTAGTTCCTCAAACACCATATCCCACTCTACAGCCAAAATCATGAGAGCGATCCACCCGAGAGAATGGAATGAGGGAAAACCATATCAAATCCATAAATTCCAAGCCAGATTCTCGTCCGATCTCCCCCATAATGCCATGTATTCCTACTGGGATTACCAGCAAGCCTGGTACAATGCATTGTTGTACCAAAACCATGAGTTCAGACACACCTGGCTGATCCTTTTCCATTCCAAATCACCAGCCATATTCCCTTACTGGTTTGCCCATTGGTGGTCTATCTGGGGTCCAATTCCAGACATACTACCTCCCATAATTCATGAAGCTTACACCATGTTCGCTTCTCGATTTAAACCTCAGGGGAATCAAACCATATTTCCCGTGCTTCTCCAATTCTACTAGATTTTTGGATTATCATGGGTTCATAATTGGTCTTTCGGATACAAGCCCGATCAACAGACAGGCTTGCAAACACTGGCCAGAATCTTCAAATGCACATGGTGGGTTAAGTCGAAGGTAGATCATCTTGACTCCCAATTTGTTCTCGATTGGTTCCGAAAAAATGCTCTTGTCTCTGACAAAGCACAAGTGGACCACCAAAGTTTCCTCTAGGTCAAAGCCCGTGCTTCATCCTTCCTCTCAGCAGCAAAAACTGATGAGGACTACATAGAAAGGCTAAGCCAAGTCCTCCTGGAACTCAAAGATCTGAACACCACCGCCTCGTCAGCTTTAGAATCCCTCAGGGAAGACGATGGTAGTGAATTGTCTTCAGATTAATTGTTAGCCTCACCAATCGAGAGCGTCCGCCCACTGCCTCAACGCGTGGATCATTACCGGACAAAAAACCTTTCGGCTCAAAAGGCTATGCCCCACCATAAGCGCAATCTCCGGAAGCGTCCCACCACTACTCACAGTGGTACCATAACGGACAAAAAATCTTTCGACGAGCGTGCCCGACATAAAGCAGTAATCTGTCACTATTTGCGACAAAAAAGGCACTGTAGCTGCAGTTCTTCCACTGGGCTCGACAGTACCCCACATGTGAGTGCACAGTCCAAAACTGCACAGCGACAAGGCATCCACCACTGCCTATAAGAGGGGTCTCCTTCCAGCATAGAGGGACACCACTCATCCACCACAACACTCTCTTTCTCTCTTCCTCTTCTTCTCATATGTAAACATCCGGCTCTCATAACCCGGATCCTCCAACCCCCATTCTGTGTGTAAGTTCCAGTGTAAGCTTGGGTCGAGTTCTTTCAGACTCTTCCCTCTTTCATGTTTTATTTTGTTTTCTTGAACATCATGTACTCCCTTCAGCCCATCATGGGGCTAAGTTTCTGAATAAATCTTCCATGTTGATCTTATATTTATCTTGATCGTCCTTGCATATCAGGTTCTTATCAGTTCAGTATTCCATGGTTATCCCCTACAATAGATCTTGGGTGTAAATGGTATCAGTCGTAGGGAGATTCCGTATTCTCGCGATTGTGATTCATTATTGTTTATTCGTTCCGTATTCGACTTTCGATGAATAAACAAACGAAATCAATAAGTACATTCACATTGTTATTTCGTCCTATTAGGTAAATAAATTAACGATGAAGTAAATAATAAAATAATACAATAATAAATATGTTTCTTAACGTTGAAGTAAATAATATTATAAAATAATATATTAATATATACATTTACTTAATGATGAAGTAAATAATATTAATATGCATGTTTATTTTTCTATTAAGTTTTATAAAAAAATAATTTTCATGAATTTCGTGGTAAAATTAATTGGTAGCATAATCAAGCGGGTAATTTTCTCGCGTACTATGTATCTCATTCTACCCTTCCGGGGCAAATATTAGGATATATTATGATATAGTCTTTTAGGATTTACGGTAGTATGGGTACATACAGATTCTATACTATGCATACTTACATTTTTTCTACATATCTTATAGAAAAAAATAATAAAGTTTAATTGATTTTATCACATTTACTTAGTTGAAAGTTAGATAATGTATAAAATTCAAATTATTTTTCATAAATTACAAAATGTGTTACTTTTTGCTGCTTACCAAGCATGTTAACTCTGACATTACTCAAGAAAAAGGATTAGTAGCTTCATTAATTGCTTTTATTTAATTTTCACTGACTACATAACATTAATTATACTGTTAATTTAAAAATGACTGATCTCACATAATTTTCTCCATTAACTATCTTATATTAGCTTAAATGCCACAATAAAAAAATTTCATAATAACATCTTAATGGTTGTTCGTAGCACAAGCCATCACCCCAATATAAATATAAACCATAAGTATTTCTGAAGTTCTTGCGGATAGTACGTTCATATAATATAATAATTAATTGGTAACATAACCATGACGTAAGAATAATAAATACATATAATATAATAATTATTTTAATTTAATCTTATAGGCTCATAGTATTTAAATAGGGATGTTACTTATGGAACTTGAATAAGTCAATAATATTATGGATAAGATGCATTTATATAATGACATAATAAATATGGGTTGAAGAATAATTATGTATTTTTAATAAAGATATTGAATTGTTAAAATTTTTAGATGTTTTATAATTATTATATTAATTTGAAGTATAATTTAACTATGAAGCAAGTAATATATGTTTTTCATCATATATATATTGTGCGTGATTTTATTTATTAGTTTTCTCTTGCATTGCACGGACAACCCTACTAATATATATTTATATAGCCCGAGAAACCTGATCCAAAATCCCTACTCCTAGCTAGTTTGAAAGGAGAACACTTGGTCAGGCAGCTGGTCAGCTTCCTCCACTTAGAATCATATTGCCGCGTGCACAGGCAGGCCAGTCGGGCGGAGTGCATGGGATCAACAGTATTATATGTTCATGATGACGAAGATATCCATGACAGGGAGGATCAGGTGGCACCGGCACCGGCGGCTGCAGGGACAGCACATGAGACCAAGAACCAGCAAGTGCTGAAGTCAAATCTGAAGACCATCATGAAGCCGAAGCGGCGGACGATGTGGTGGTGGCCATGTGGTCTCAGTTGGAGTTGGAGTTGGTGTTTTGGGGCGGCGCTAGGGGGAGGCGGCGTGGGAGGCCGCTTTCTACTGGGATGTTGGGAGTACAAATTCCATCCGACCAGCAGCCAGCTCTGGATTGCTTCCCCTCGGCCTCATCCTCTTCCTCACCCCTTTGGTTGCTTCCATCTCCCTACTCCTCGCTTCTTCATCCTCCGAGTCCGATCTGATAATTTTCTCCAATTTTGGGGATGAAGACCAACATCCTCGTTCTCGTCTTCAACCTTGTCCTGTCACCATGCAAATTTCACGCAACATTTAAATACAATTCGGTCGCGTGACGTGGACATTGATGCTTTGCATGCATATCATATATTCTTACCCAAGCTAATGTACTGCATCTTATATATATATAAGAGGATGTCTACTACGACATTCCTACTTGATCGACGAAGCAGTCTCTAATTTCTGTGCAGTCTACACTTGATTGAGCAATTCTGGGGCCTTCGTCTGCATAGACAATTGCCGTGGAGGGTAATTTGGTTTAAGGAAAAGGAAGCAACATGCAATGGAGCAGACTGACCGAGGCAGCGGACTTAACACCTTCGCTTTATAAGAAAAAATTATATATGTAACACAATTTTTCATCAAGAGCATCTATCGACTACTATAGGTGACAATCCGTGCGCTGCACCAAAAATTTGGTGAATATAAAGTTGAATATATTTTGAAAAGTTATAAAATATTAATAAGATTAAAAATACAAAGCTAATATCGTATTTTACTTTATAGCTAAAAAAGATAAATTTAACTTAAAAGAAATATATCTATTTAAAATATGCATGGTACTTAAATTATGTAGATATATATAACATAATTATCCTAAAAAACTTTTCGTATCTCAAAGTACCCTTTTCAGATCTCGAGTTAATTTTTTCATTATTTAAGAAAGAATTCTAATAATTAATTAATATGTACCAAATAATATGGACTAATTAGAAACCATTCGTTGAACTTGATTCATGTTAAAAAATATGACAAAATCCGTGGAATAGGACTATAAGGACACTCGTTGTAGAGTTAAGGGTTTCAAAACCGAATCTAAGTAGAGCATTCACTTTCGTGTTTTTCATCTTTTATATATTATAATGATAGTCGGCCGTCTGAATAACTGAAAATTACTCTTTGTGGACATCAGGAATATGCCAAAGAAAACTCACTGGAGCCTTCGTGAGGGTTCTTTGGTTCTCCAACATAGTAGTTTATGTTGCGTTTGGTTTCATAGTAGGATTTTAAAATCAGATTTTGATTTTGAAAAAAAGGTGGTATAAATGGGGCCCACCCTTTGACTATGTATGAGTTATGTTGTTTTGTTGTGGAAAAAAAGTGGTATAAATGGAGCATACTCTTTGACTTTGTATGAGTTATTTTGTTTTATAGTGGGTAGAGTCAAGTTAGAATTGTGATTCTAAAATAATATTATGAAAACAAACAGGGCTTTAGGAATTAAGGCTTCGCTCTTGAGAAGCCATTGATTATGGCCTTCTCCGGTAAAATACAGCAGAGCCAGTGATTTCTCAAATGACTTTTTAAAAATCTCATCGGTTTATCTCTCGGTTTTTTTTTTTTGGCTGAGTTTCACCGGTTTATCTCAATAGAGGTAATAACAGCAACAGCATCTATGGTCGTCCTCCTATTATCAATCATTGACATCAAGATTCCTCTTTTACTTAGCTGACGTATCTGCTTTTAGTATTGGAGCAAAGTGACCAACGTTTGGTAATGTACCAAAGAGGGACCACAAAGAATTCAGAAAAAGATCAAACATACCAAACATGGACTACAAAGAATTCAGAAAAAATATCAAACATCCAAAGATGGACTACAAAGAATTTGGAAAGATGCTCGTCTGCAAGTAAGTAGAAAAGTTTGATATCAACAGCTAATCTAAATTTCTATTACAGGGATGCAAGTGCTAGGATAGATATTCAATCCGTAGATCTAACCAAAGGATTAAAAATAATACACGGGTTGTACAGAAAAAGCAATTAATTGCCACCATGGAAATCTGATGTCTACATTGCCAGATAAAAGGCACCGTGATTAATCACGGGTAAATACAAAGCAGCTGAACAACCCCTAGGGGGGTGAACAAAGGCTTCAAATCTCTATGTCTGACCGTGTTGGGAACTCCAAGCCCTGAAGTGCTGGTATTTGTTCCAAATCCTCTCCTGAAAACAATGGAAAGAGCCATAGCGCCTTTTTTGTGCCAAAAACCTTCCAAGAACCACAAATTATGAGACTATTAGCATCCAGCAACGTTTCCAAAAGCAGGCATACTACCGGGAACTGGCAGAAAGGACATTCAGCTGTAAAGACGAGGAAAAAAAGAAAAAAAAAACACACACACACACTTTTTTCGGCTTAATAACATCTATTGGACCACCTTTTTCCATTGGCTCAGCTCAACAGGGACAGATCTAGAAAGCTAACAGATTCTAGTATTGACCAGCATTGTTTGATCACTGAAATGGGAAGAGAAGTTCCATGTGGGCCTGCCGGCACAAGTATGCAGTTACACTCCCAGCCTAACAATGAGTTTGGTAGCATTGGAGTGAAGGCTCTTAGAGAAAATATTCAATGATTATTACTCATCCAAAATCAGTAAGAACCAATCAGGTATCGCTCCCATCGGACTTCTTATGTCAGGATATGGATCAAATAATAAATATTCCTTTTTAGGTGGTCTACGAAATGCTTGTCAGTGGGAATTTGGGGTCCATTGTGGGGCCATTTTCCACTTTCAGGCATTTTCGTGTTACACATTCAAGTGGGTGAGTATTTTGCTCAGACTCTTAGGATATCTCTGCCATCCCATTATCTAAACTATCCAATTGTCTGTCTTTTTGTTCATATCTAGATCTAGATAAAATAAATTCAGGGAGAAGTGCTATCCACCTGCTCAAAATTCTTCTTCCTGCCCAAGTCGTACTTCCACCTGATCTCCTTTGTCTTCTCATAAACCTGCAAGTTCAAGTTAATATGTTAGGTATGGTCATCGATGGGTTAGAGCCTTCATGACTAACGTGTAACAGCTATAATCTCTAAACTTCAGTCACCTCTATCCTACAGCAAGTCAATGACTTAATAGGACGTGCATAGGAATGCCACATACAGCAGTCAAACATATGGACTAGATCAGTCAAAACCAGACAAGTCATTGGAGGGTGCATCCCACAAAAATCCAAGAGTAACAAATAATGATACGGAAATCCTCGTATCATGATGCAGTCACCAGGAAACAATGAGCAAGATCTCACCTCAATTGATGTCGTGTTGCTTGACACAAGATACGCATGCATAACCAGGAAACAAAGAAGACTCATTGCGAAAGCTAAATTTAGTACTGCAATGTCGGTAGAAAAAACTGTAAGAAACACTCCTCCGTACAAAGTCTGCGGTAAACATGGGTGAAATAACCAAATGCAAGAATCTATAAGAGCAGAGATTCACTTCTCCATGTAAGTAGTATAACATTACCAAAGGCCACAAAAATGACAGCTAGTTTGCCAGGAGATGTAGAATGATTCTTTGCTTCACTGAAGAATTTGATAAAACTGGGAAGCAATATCAAAACATCCATTGTTGTCTCCAGGAATGTATATAGCTTCATAGATCAAAGATCATCGACAAATAGATTAGAGAAAGGAGAAGAGAGCAATAACTTATCACCTAAAAAGAAAAGAAGAATGGGCAGCCAAGTTTCATACATTTTACCAAAGGAAACAAAAATGCGCAATGCGAGTTAGAATTCAAGGATATAGTCTATAACAAAGAAAGGGTCAAATCAAGCAAAAATTGCCTAAAAAACCCAGAGCGGGCAGATATAGTTTGGTCTGCATCTGGCCAACCCCATTTTTTAATGATTTAACTATGTGATCATCCTGTCTGACTCATCATTTCAGAGTATCCTCCATCCAGGGAAACTCTCCTCTTGCTAGGAGAATGATCAGATGAGTTATTAAAGTGAAAATGCACATTTGTTGTTGTTGTGTTTTTTTTTTGTTTTTTTGGCCAGAAGTGAAAATACACATTGACAATTTCAGGGAAAATTCAAGTATTTTAGTATTGGCTTGAAAGAAAAGAATTCTCCCCAAAGAATAGAGACTCCATATGATGTCCATATGATGTCCAGCATGGTTTGCATAATCGTTGTAAATGTAACTAGTGAATTATCAGATTAGGTCAGGGATACCAAGCGGATAGACTTGCAATATCAGGAAAAATGGAAATAACGAAGCCTAATTGACAAATACACTGTTCACAAATGGCAGGAACTTCTTGTCCATCTTTCATAATGGTTTAACTAAAGAAAAAATTCCCAGAATACAAAGTTACACTACACGAGCATTATTAGGGAGAGGATTCACTTCACTTGTATCAAACAAGACTGTAAAAGGAGCAGGCCATTACCAAGAAAAGAAGGAAAAACTTGTAGTTGCGTACCCCGACACAATTTACCACCCAAACACAGTGGTGATCCATCTTAAGAACACATCTCTGGCCTGATAAAGAGAAAAAAAAAACAATAATAATAATACATATATATTCAGGGTGCCGAAACAAGTATATGAAGTATCTTGATTGAAGAAAATCAGTTCGCTGAAGCATGTAGAGATACACAGGAGCGTCAGTCAAGGGAGTAAAAGAAGGCAGTTAATTGAACAGGTCTAGGTACAGCAGCAGGATGCAGAATTAATTGCCAGTTCAACCCCAACATATGGAATTTAACATACAGGAGAGTTCTTTTGCAGCAGCAGCCTAGACTAGAGTAAGGACTGTCAAGAGAAGATGAAGTGAATAGGCAACCAAATATCGATGTCAAAGAGTGGGATTAAGCTTACAGACGGAGCAATGGTGACACCGTGGTGGCTTTCCGTTGCGGCATTGATTGCAGAAACCTATGGCGGGTCCACTTCGGGACCCATCTGAAGAGGGCCAGGCAGCAGAGGATGAGGGCTCAGGACCAAAGGCGACAGATCCGCCTGCCTCCAGACTCTCCTCCTCTGGTACTGGTCTCCAATTTTCAGGGACCGACCCAGGGTCCCTGAAAACTACCATTAAATAGCTCCAAATTAATAGCATGAGCTGCAAAACAACATACATTATATTTCTTTCTTTTTCTTTTCTTTTCCCCCTGAAATGAAATGATAATGATGCCGAAAATCATGTGTAAGTATCCAGACCACATTGTATCAGAAGGGTATAATGACCATGTAACAGTCACACACAGGCATAATTCACACTCGCACACAGACCACATTGTATCAAAGTAAAGCGTAGGACTAGGATAGTCAATATAGAAGTCATTTCTTGGCAAATAAAGCTAAACAAGTCGGACCGGAGCCGGTGGAGAGAGGAACAAAATAAGTAAGTAAATCAAATAAATAAAGGACATAAGAGAGATAATACGTTACCAACCAGGAGATGGAAGAGAAAGAGGAGGAGAAAGGAGAGGAAGGAAGGGAGGCCACCACGAAGCAAGGGAGGGCCCAAACTGAGCACAACGACGGCGCAGTAGGAGACAGCGATAATTGCAGCAACAAGAAGGATCATCAAGTAGCCCAGGAATCTGAGGCCCGAGCAGAGATTGAAACACTTGATGGACATGATGCCTCCCGAGCTTTCTGATTGAAATCGCAAGGGATGGCGGTGCCCCAAATCGTACCCTCTGGACTTCGAGGAGGCTCTACTTTTGGATCGCGACGGGAACAAGCGTTTCCAGATGTCCGGAGTCAACATGTGTGCGTGCTCGTATCGTATGTTGCGTGTTTGTGTCTCTGAGCCTGCTTTTCTTCCTTTTCTTTCCCCTTTATTATCCTATATTATTATATTACTAGAGGAAAGGCCGATTACCACTATGAAAAATATGAGATATATATCTTACCAAAATATATATATATATATATGAGCTGTATAATATAGAATAATCGATATGAAAATTCTGTCTAATATACAGTTTAATATATAAAATTTATATGTTTATTTAGTAACTAATTGAACGTTATATATTAATTTTAAATTGTAGCATTACTTATATATAATAATACAATAGTAAATCAATAATATCAACAAATTTATATGTATTCCACAATATTCCCTCGATCATATAACTACTCTATATGCACATTAGAAAATTACTTGGGATCAACAAAAACTCCAATAATCACTTTACATTTATCAAAATATAACAAGCTCGGAAAATAAAAAAAATTATCAACAAAAAAATAATAAAAAAGTCTATTACCTTCAACTAATAAAATTATGATAAGAAATCATGACCTCATCATTTTAAAATTATGCAGACCCTTACTATTACCACATCCTCTTTGTCTTAGATAGAAAAGTCGAGGCAATCTAACATTAATATGGGTCTTCATTTATGAAAACTCAAAGAGAAAATATTTCTTTATTGTCTAGTATGTCTTGTATTCAGTAGAAAACCCGAAAACTGAAAGACCGAAAGCGGTAACGAGAGGAACAAAAAAGGAAGGGGCAAGATCTCTTATTATCCGTCGATTATATTTTCTATTTTGTAGGGATTTCATTGTATCTTTAGATCTTTAATTAGGGAAATTATCTTTAGGAAATGTTAGAGATAATTCTAGAATGTCTTTAAAATATTTCAAAGGAAAAATATCCTAAGATTATAGTATCTATTTAAAGGGAAGAGAGTATTGTATCAAGATAATATGTTGTGTGAGAATCACGAGTAATCTTTTTGGGAATTTTCGGATTTACTCTCTTGGAGTCTCTAGGGTTCATAGAACGAGAGAGTGGTGAGAATTGAGAGGATTGTGAGGCTATTCTCCAGTTGGGTTTTGTAATGGGGGCTGAAAAATACTAGTGTGATCTCGAAATTGTAATATTCGGTTATCGATCTCATAGAATCTCCTATTTTGTCGGTGGATGTTTCCTTCACTCCGATGGTTTTACCACGTATATTTCGGTGTTATTTCCGCTCTCTTCTCTATCTAAATTACTCAAATTCGATATCTCCCACTACATTCATCAATAGTAAGATAGATACACGTTAGGATTTTCAAATATCCTTGGATATGAGACTTTTGAACTTTTGAGGGTTATAAACTTTTGGACTTTTATATAAGTTAGATACTTTTAAAATTTTGTCGTTAGCAACCCTTCGACTTTCATAAGTTGAGTTACTTTTGGAATTTCATCAATGATGTGGCACCACAATGGGGTGTCATTTGTTGAAATTTCATGAGTTGAGACTCGAGAGGTCACTCAATTAGAGCTTAGGCTCATCCTACGTGTTATTGTTGTTGTTGTTGTTATTATCATCATTAATGAATATGAGGAAAAAAGGAAAAAAAATTACCCACCCTTTCCTTTCGTTCCATCTGTTTGAAGAGCACTCTAGTTTAAGTACTCCTATCACTACCGGGCCTACGGCCTCTTCCAAAGCGGGACTGTGCGCACCCGAATTTCATCTCGTCGGGGCACGCATGCGCGCGCCTAAGCAAACGCGGCTTGGGAGTGTCCACCTTCCCGGGGACGCGCGACGGACGCACGTGAGAAAGAGTCGCCACTTGCCATTTTACGACCCGAAGGTCGAGGGCCGGCAAGTTACCCGGGTCTAGGGGTACGGGGTACACCTAAATGCTAAGGCAATGGTCGTACGGAACCGGAATTCCAGATTCGGGGGTTCTATTACGTGCGGGCCTATATCCCGCACGCCCTTTCGGTACTCTAGCTTGCTAGGCTTGCCGTTTTGTTTATTTACCGCGTGATTTAGGGTTGCACTCGACTCGCTCGTTTTGACATCGTAAATTCGATGAATTGATCAAGTTGGGCCAAGAGTCCGAAAGATGAGTAGGCTTATGCATGGAGGAGTCGGTTCACTATCTTAACGTTACAGTTCATCGAACCGTGATGGTTGATTCCCTGCGTGAACGAAATCACGAGTATCCAAGCTTACTCACCCTTTGGTGGCGATAGACCAACTTAACCGATCCAGCACTCGGACCTCTCGCTCACCGATCGGGGATCCTTACAAGGAGATGAATGAATATACAGATAGAATCCTCACAATGTTCTCTCGAACAATTACAAAGTATAATAAATGAATAAATGGATCCCGATCGGTTCGCATTGGGCCAATATTTCGCTCCGGCTTACCGTGTGTTTTGAAATGACCGATAAGTAAATTAGGGCAACGCGGGCTCAAGGAGCCGGGGGTCGGGTCCGATCGATCCAACGGTCTTTGGGAGAACCGGTCGGTTCCCACTGTGTCCGATGGGCCGATCGAGCTCCCGGGTGATATCTAAACCCGTTTCACACGCTCAATCCAAATCCGCCTTCCACATAGGCCGCATTCGGAGTGTGACGGTGAATCGAGGCTAGATCCCATTCCGCACTCGGGTTGCACGCGCTCGGTGAATTAGGAGGCGTTGGACCTCGTGTTCGGTAGTTTGGGGCATTGGACCCCGTGTAACACGTAACCTATGGGCTCGGGCTCGAATCGCGATAAATCATCATATGCAAGGACAAAACAGAAGAAAACTGATAAAACTGACACAATACAGACAACAACTGACAATTGTCGGTGAATATCAACGAATTGTGTATTAGGCCGAATGTACGTGATTTAATCAGTTATTAGCCGGGGTTGATTGGCAAACAATGCATCTAACCTAGGCAAACATAGAGGGCGGGCTAGGATAAGGTTCTAAGCCGATTACATGTGTGTGTTTGTTTTATGACTCTTATTCAGTTAAGTGTCACTGTGGTTTCACCGAATTAACCAAACTCGTGTTTTGACTCCAAAATGGAATCTATCATTCCGCCTATCCATTATCTAGTGTTTGATTAAGTCGAATGTACGATTAATCCGATTGTTCGTGTTTTGTAACAGAAATAAAGTACTCCCCACCGAATCTATGATAGAAAGAAAGAAACACCGAAAACGAACGAAATGGACCACGCGAATGAAACTCGCACCCGAACGGGTTGTCCTTTCTCGTTCATAGCTCTAGATGTTTCCGACTCCCTAAAGCCTAGGGTATCGGTGGATCACGGAATGACGATTGTGCCCTTGGATAATAAAAGTATAACGTTCATGTATAAATTGGAGATCACGTCACACGAAGGAGTCCAAGGAGGACTCTCGTACCCCGACTCGGGCCGCCTCAAATTGGGCCCGGACTCGAGTCAAGGCACGTGAGTACTCACTAGACGTCAATTCTATTCGTGTTGCGTGTCTCGGTATTTTGAGATTGTGAATTTTGATAAAAAAGGGCATTCTTGCCATTCCGTGAACCATCGATGCGTTTTTACAAATTGAGGATCGATTAACCCAATTATTTAATCCAAGCGGTTTAATTAACCAAATGATTCGTCCCATTTCCCCGTTCGTGAAATTATTCGATGATGATGGCCCGACATCATGGACATTGGGTTCGGTGAGTGATTATCCAAAACCAACACGTCAATCACGTATCTACCACGTATCTAACAATAAGGTCCGAGCATTAAGACATCCAATTCCAAGGAGTGGTTCGAAATGACTAGGGAGGTCGGCTTAAACTCGGAAGGAGTCGGGGGGACTCTCGGCCACTTCCCAAAGGAAGAAGCCGAGTGACCCTTGACTTGTCTCGAGTTTTGAGCGATCTCCCGCGCCATTTCGGATCATTCCTTGCATACACAACACATTAATCATGATAATAACACATTTTCTAGTCATCTTTATCCCGACACGACTATGGTTACATGAGATCACATAAATGTGCATAAGCAAGGTATTCAAACGGAAATAACGGGACGGTCTTGACTCGAATAATAACGAAATAAGTAAAAAACACGGGAACCGACCCGTCTCGAGGTAGGGGAAAGCCTCCCGGACTCGTATGGTCCATGGAAGCTCTCGGCCACTTTCTTCCGAGGGTGGCCGTGAGCTTCCGTGACCCACACGAGTCGGGAGGATTTCTCCGACCCCGATCCGAGTCCTTTCCCGTCATGCCATCGTGTTACGTGCGATTAAACATGAGAAAAAAAAAGGACATAGGAACCGACCCTTTTCGGGAAGGGGGAGACCGTCCTAGCTTCGGGTGGATCAAGGGGACTCACGGGTCTCCCTAGAGACTTGGCCGTGAGTCCCATGGCCCAATCCGTGGCCAAGGAAACCTCTCCCGTCCGGATCCGAGTCGTTTCCCATCATGGCACGCAAGGTTAAACATTATATGGACACGGCACGGTCATGTGGACGAGTTTAACATCATACGTTGCATGGAAATGCATGGGAAGTCCGGATCCGAAAGAAAAATGCAACCTTTCATGCGTTCCGAATCTCTAAACGCATAAACACTTCACATACATAAAGATCGGGGATCCTAGCTCTTCTAAGTTGTAGAGGGATGTTACCTAGCCTCGTGCACGAGGAAAAGAGTCGGAGAAGTGGCCTTGGGAGTCGGTAGACTCGGCTGGAAGCTACGGGCAGTAGGTGACCGTGAAGCAGCGGCTGCGACAGGTTGGAGAAAAACGGGTCGGCACGCTTGCTCCGATCACGGAACGATGCGAGGTCGGGCTCGTTGGACTCCTAAGAGGCAGATCTACGTAGGCACGGAGAGCTCCGAGCGTGCCGAACCCTGAATAAGTCGGAAATGGTGAGAGAAGTTCCAGTGAAAACACAGAAAAACTGGTTAGCGAAAATGGGCCAAACGGAGGTCGTGCACGGTTGGTCGGCCCTCGGATCGTGACCACCTCTTCACGAGAGAGGGTGAGGGTTGTGAGGAACCCTTTAAACTTGATGGCACGACTCTCCGAAGTCGTGGGAAGAAATGGCACGCGTGGAGGTGTTCGGTGCACGCGGGTAACGCCTAGGAGACCCGATTCTTCATGCGACCAGAACTCAATGTTGGGGGCTTCAAATGGAAAATCTAAGCCCGGAAATGGACTTAGGGGGTGGAAAATATGTAGGCTATGAAGTTTGAGAATTTTTGGGTTAAGTCGGGTCGGGTGGTTACCGGAATACCGGATGGTTTTCCGGCGGTTTTGGCCGGTTTCGGCCTTGGCAAGGGGGGACGGAAATGAGGGGATGGGCTGAGGTTTGAGAGAGTTCTTGAGAGAGATTGGCTTGAGAGAGAGTGAAGTTGAAGAAGTGATTAAAGATAATGATGCAAAGGCTTATAAAGGGAGGCTTAATGAAGCAATTAGGGAAAGTGAAGTGTGCTTAGGAGGCCTAAGTATGGGCTGCCGAAAATGGAGGGAAGATTAGGGAGGGGTTTGTGTCTTGTAGAGTGTAGGGGAAGCAAGAGGGGTGATGGGTGTGATGGATGGGTGATGGGAGTTGATAGATGTGAGAGGAAGTGATGGGTGTAAGAGCCAAAATTTGAATTTGTGGAGGGGAGGGCTTGGAGCCGCCGGCCATGGGGGCTTGAGCCGCGGCTCGGGGCTGTCAATTCGAGCCGAGGGTTGAGCCGTGGCTTGGGGTTGAGCCGCGGCTTGATGGCTTGGCTTGGCTAGGCTGTGGGTCCCATTCGGTTGAGGGAAAAGCCGGGAAACGCTTGAAACTTGATTGAACGCGCATCCGACTTCCGATGTCCAATTAATTTGAAGATTTGGAGTGCTTGAACTACGAGGATTTGAACGAGCCCGATATCGCCATACGTCGCGTGGACGAACGTCCGGGCGACTCGACGCCTCGAGAATCGATTTTGCCTCGTTCGGACGTTCGGAGTGGAATTTAATGCCCTTCGACCTCCGATTGATCTCTGTGCATTCTTGTATTTGTTTTGACGATCCTTTTGCCCCGTGAGGGATTGTTGGCTCGTCATCCTCGATCGGGGACCATTGGCCCGGGAAGACCTAGGGACTTCGACCGGGGTTTTCTCAGTGTGCTCTGAATGTCTTGAGGTGCTCGGGGCTCGTTGTGATCTGTGCTCTACGTGGACGTGCCCCGAAGGCTCGCCGGGAGACGTTCATGACCACTGAAACGTCCATCGGGAAACCGAGTCGAGTTCCGGAAGGTCATCTGAAGCTTGTTCCCCGGCCCTGATGGTCCCTGGGTGCCTGTAGGCCCGTTTTGAAGGGCCGTTTACTTGTCGGTGGAGTGAACCCCGGGAGCTATGTCAGAAAAGGCGTCCGTGGGGGATCGGGGTGTCCCGGCTTAAGCAGGATGTCCCGAAAATGCGCCCGGACGCGTCATTGGTCACTTTGGCACTGAGGGGGATTTTTGAAGCCCCATATTGGGCACCTTTCGGTGCTTCGGTGACTCGATGATGAATAGTGCCACAGTGTCAGCTCCGTTGTTTTCGGGGTTCTTTGTCTGTAAATTCTTCCGACTGCTCTCTTCAGCTTTTCTAATGGACCCAGCTCTTCTTCTGTGGTTTATGACTCCGTGCTCGCCTATTTGCCTCCGATTGCCGGGTGATGAATAGTAACCCGGGCCTTGGTCGGAAGTCCTCCCGTGGGAGGCCGGTGGGCCAAAATGGGGTGCTGACAGGGACAACTCGAATAATTCCACCTACAACTAGACGATGAGCAGCCAGTAATAAGTACCAACGCAAGGCAGCCATCGCTTTCACTTCTCCACCCGCAAGTCCGTGACAGAACGGGCTGAAAGTACTCACCCCTACTTTTCACTCTCTTTTTTTTAATGAATAATGCATATTATTAATTAATACTTAGTAGTGTTTACATCAATACGTAGGTTTGGGTACCCCTGGAAAGTACAAAGTGAGGTAAAATTTGACTCAGAACCGAATTGGCTTCAGTCATGAGCAAAGGTACTATTCGACCTAGCAATCCAAGAACAAATCGATTCCAAAAAACGATTA
The DNA here is from genome assembly GCF_007655135.1 of Punica granatum. Lineage (NCBI taxonomy): Eukaryota > Viridiplantae > Streptophyta > Magnoliopsida > Myrtales > Lythraceae > Punica > Punica granatum. Next base: position 70,059 of record NC_045130.1, read on the forward strand.
AGAGTACAAATAATATTCGAAACTATGCTCATAATCTCCCACGATGTGTTATGTTGGTGCAAAATGGCATTTACAAGTAGTAAGGCGTTACAACGAAGCCAGATCTTGGTCAATCCTCTTTCCTCTGCAATTGTTAGGGCAATGAGTGCTGCTCGTGCCTCAGCTTGGAGTGGGTTGTCTGCATGTGAGGTCTGGAACCATGATACTGTTCCAGAATGCATCCGTGCTGATGACATTCGAATCGGGCTCTGTGGGTTCTTGTGCTTGGTCCAGCTGCAGAGATGGTATGGTTGGGCTTCCTTTGTGCTTCCCTGTGTCTTGTCCTCTTCTGCTACTCTCCATGTAGCATTTTTTGATTATGTTGATGATTTGATGGAGGTCCGCTGGTTTTCCTGCATGCAAGATATCATTTCGTGAGTTCCACAACTGATAAAGTGTGATTACTGCATATAAAGAAAATTTGGCTTTATCATAAGTGTTTGCAATCAATGTATACGGTGGGAAAGCAGCGAAATATATCAAATCCTTTGCAGTGGTAGGCGGGATAACGTTTTATAGTATATTCCAGGGTGACAATCGCTGTAAATGTGATCTATTTTTATCGAAATTGGTTTAACAAAGAGGACACATAGTGTTTTCTTCGTTAAACCAGGGGAGGCATTCACTGGCTATTTTCCAAAGATGGAGTTTGAGACGTTTGTGGATTCACTCGTTGTACCAATAAAAAGGATGTCGGTTCAACCATAGGATTAAAAAAAAAAAAGAAGGATTGTCGGTTCATCCTGCAAACAATATAAATGGGCAGAAACCTACAAAGAGTCCACCCTCCAACCTAGCCCATTCTGCAAACAAACTAATTAAACTGGAAATTGGCACATAAAACGAAAGTAATACAAGCCTACGAGAGTCAACATGATAATTTCATAAGCCCAAACTTACGAACACGATGGATGGGGATTGGGGGTGGGCTTCTAGTCCCACTACCGGTACAAGAGCTCTTTGGATCTTTCCGTCGTAGCTATTGTATATGATAGGGGTGATCGGTTCCGGGTACTCTTTTTTTTTTCACGATACCCGGACCCTATCCTGTAAGGGACATATTCTAAAATTTTAGAACCGGACCCTACCATGTTGAATCATGAAATCGAAACATACCCAGTGGAACCTGTAATTTTTTTTTCTAGTACCGAGATTACCTAGAATCGGCTCTGTTTGTGCTAACATTTCCCAATTCAAGAGTCCAAGACATGAACATTAGAGTACTTATCATAATACATGAACATGAACATTAGAGTTAAATGCCACTATCAAAGGAGCAACACAAGGAAAGCAAGTGATTGAGAAGTGAGAATATACCGAAGCTGGTCTATGGTCTATTGTGCTCGTCGAGGACTTGAGCTGCCGAGGTGGAGACAGAGAAGCAACAGCTCGTGCTTGCCGAGGACCCGAGGTAGAGTCTGGAGACGGAGGCCTGGCTGGAGCAGCAGTCGAAGCTGGTCACCGATAGTTACAGCCCAAAGATCCGGTTGTTCCTCAAGTCGAGATGCATAAGGCTCGAGAGGTTCGTGAGGGATCGGGGGAGCTCGTCGGTTGTGAGGTTTAATAAGATTCATTTCGTTCTCCGATAATCGAAGGAGCATAGACTCGAAAGAATTGAGAATGTGATGAACCTAAGTTGCATAGGGAAGGAAAAGGAAGACGAACTGGGCGAGCAGAGGATAAGGGAGAAGCAGAAGCTCACCGGGAAAGAGAGCTTGAAGGAGAGTTGGAGACGTAGGTGACTGTGGAGCCTTTGGAGAGTCAGAGCCGAGAGCTGATGGAGACTGTCAGAGAGCGAGAGAGAAAGCAGAAGAGAATTAGGTTTACGAACTGGATAACAGAGTTGATAGTCGGAGCCCAGAGTTCAACTTTACTCTTCTTTCTTGTTTTTTTTTTAATAAATTATATTCGATTCCGGTTTTGGGTACCTTGTAGGTTGGAACCGAAACCGGAACTGAATTTCATCGGTTCCTTATTTTAATAACCGGACCCTACCTTATTTTCATTACGAGCTACCTGGACCCTACCCGTTAGGGCAAGTTTCGACCGGTTCCGAGTATATTCGGTATCCACGCACACCCTTAGTATATGATAGGGCCCGTGGCTCCAAAGAGGGACGTGATGGAGGTGGATAGCTTGGTGCATTGGAGCCACGAAGCCGAAGAGGACCGTTCGTCTCGATAGAGAGGTTCTGGATCTTTTCTTTTGATTGGGAGATAGGGAAGAGAAAGAGAGAGGCCGGGCCTTAGCCCCTGGGATGGAGAAAGAGGTTATCTATTAATTAGAGGAAAAATCGTGATTTGTTCCTAGTCAATTGGCTTTGGCCTAATGATAAAGAGGATAGGGGTCCGGTCTATTAAAGAAGACAATCCTAAATTGCATGCGACGAGAGGCCTCTGTAAGTTAAACAAGAGTCTTCCATCTAGGATTTTCAAACATTTCCCTAGCTCCTCAATGAGTGTCCTTTTGAATTCCCTACATCAATGAATAGTTATATTTATTTTTTCCGATGAACAACCCATATTTATCTCAACCGAGTGTTATTACATTTCTTAATTTCAATCTGTCTGTCTGTCTCTTCTTCTTCCATTTTCTTCTTGCTCTTTAAAGTTCAGATTTTCCTACTCTATTCATGACTATCCATCCAAGATTGAGGCCGAGCTATCCAACAACTGCCCCTGAAATATATATATGTATTCACTTTGAAATATTATGAAATTTCTTGATATTTCATCTCCTCTATTATTATCCACTATTATTACTAATGCAATTCGTAAATTTAACTTACAAAGTACCAACAAAAAGTAAAAGTATGCAAAGACTCACGCAATGTGCGGATTATATGACTAATATCAATATATACATGCATATTAATGTTCTCAGCTCGTGCCTCTCATCTCCACCCAAAAAATGCTCAACTTGTACTTTTAATAGAAAACTAGGTCAAGGCCCACATGTTTGTTCAGGTATATGGAGGTTCGATATTTATTTTAAAAAATTAATCGAGATAATTTCTTTTTGAATATATCGCTTTTAATATTTATCTGTAAATTGGAAAAAAAAATTTATTTCCAATTACCTCATGAAATAGAGCAAAAAGAGCTGATAAGGATGATGAATAAATCAGGAACTCCAAAAGCTTGCCGTCGATCATATTGGTAACAACGTTGCAGAGGAAGTCAGATTGATAGCACAATGCCAAAACCCAAGATAGTCATATATAAGGATATATCAAATATCACCATAGGGAGAGAACAAAGGAATCAAGCTAATAGATCAAAGCATGATGAAATCGTACGATACTGGAATTGAGAAATTGATATGAATTGTTTCTATTACCTAGAGTTCCCGCATGCAATCATTGATCATCTCCACCATATAATAACTCATCATCCTAAATTCATAATCGTAAAAGAAAATCCATTATTAGGAAACAAAAAGGAAGAGGAAAGATAGATAATTCGAAGGAAAGAGCAACACAGTTTTATCAAATTCATACCACCATTGTTTGTTGGGTTTTTCGGCGGATGCGAATGCCAACGTAAAGGGAGAGAATTTTTAGGGTTGGAGATGCAAAATCAGAAGTGCCCTGCTGTTTCTATGCTATTCCTATTCACGAGATGCATTTGTCTCCATGATATATATTAATTATATATATATTTATGCAATATTTATCTATGGATTTTCTTTATTAATGATGACCTTTCCGAGGTTAGAGCTCTAGAAGTTGGATCCTAAGCTATCGACGAAGCTCTCAATCCCATGACTGATCTTGCCTTCCTTCACACAACGTTCCATGTCCTGTACGAAATCTTCAAACTGGTCGAAGTATGTGCCCATGATGAACCCTTCCTTCTTCACCTCCTTCCCCTTCATATTCAGCAAATTTCTTACCCCATCCCTTTCAGTCCAGACTTGCCCATGCAACATTAATTTACACGAGTTGATTAAATCATCGTGTATAGTTTAACTTCTATCTTTACATATACTTATTTTACAACATATTTTTTGTTAATATATAAAAAAGAGAGGTTCTAAATTCAGTTTCATTAGTGTACGTGCTTTAATGTACCTTCTCTTGGGGTTGAGGGCCATCCCTTGGGACAAATTGAAATGATAATACAATTGGTAGATATATTACCCGATTGTACTGGGAAATCATAGAGAAAATCATTTAGGAGAAAAATGATTTGCAGGAAAGTAGTTTATTTTTTGGGCAACTTTTCCAAAATTATCTTTCTTTTGAAATTAGAATGCCAAATTTTGAGGATATATTAACATTAAATTATTTCACATCCAAACATACTTAATATATATTAAAATTATTAAGTATTTTATATATAAACTCTTAATTTTTATTTATTTATTTATTATTAATTTAGTCATATTTAATCCTAATTATATATATTTCATATATATCAAAATTATTAAATATTTTTATTTATAAACTCTTAATTTTTATGCTTTTATTATAAATTCAGTCCTATTTAAGCTTAATTCTATATATTTACAATTATGCCACTATTATTATACTGTATTCAACTAAATATACACTAGTCATATTACCTGTGTGCTGTACAGGCTATTATACAATAAATTTACTATTTAGAATTCAATAAAGAAAAGATATTACTATTTAGAGCAATTATTTCCAACTATAGATGAAGTGAATGTAGAATGTATCAAAGAGCAATAAACTTGCAAAGACATTCTTAAAAATTGGTAAACATTCCATTATTAATTCTATTTACTATAATATTGAAATTACGAAAAATACTTTGCATTTGTGGCATAAATAATTAATGCCGGTTTATAAGCCAAATTCGCTGATTATCACATGCCTTATATTATTTTCTTATTTTTATAATATTATTCCAATGTATATTCTTCATTTATATATATTGTATCTTATTAACTTTAATATTTAATTTTTATTATAATATTTAAATGATAAATGTATAATTATTTTTTTAGATATTGATAATATTTAATACATGCATTTATTGCATGCGCATTTAGGGCTCAATCCGGTGTGTTGCACGAGTTGTGCTCAAATATATTTAGATTACCTTTATAAAGTGCACAAATTTTCAAAGTTTTTTTAAATTCTACCAACTTTTTAAATTTTGAGCTGAAAATGCACAACGTTTCATTGTGTTATTGCATATGCCAAATCGTCAATAACTCCGTTAAATTTGTTGATGTGGCAGATAACGGTGTACATATGGTGGACGGAGTCATATGTGGCTAATCTCCTGGACAAAAAAAAATAGCCTAGAAATTCATAAAGTTTCATATTTGTTTCAAATTTACCATTCTTTTGAATTTTGACATGAAAATTCACAAAATTTCATTCTGTTACCACATTTACCAAATCGTTAATTGCTCCATTAAATATGCGTACGCGGCCTCTCTCCTGGATGAAAAATAAACAAAAGGAAAAAAGAAAAGGAAATCCTGGGAAAGGAAGAAGGAGAAAGGAGAAAAGGAGGAAGGAGTAGAGAAAGGCAGTGACAACTGTGGTTTGTTGTCTACTGTGATCGCCCATCCATGCTTCGATTACCTCAATATCAACTTCTTCCTAAAGTTTGGCTAGTTTTTCTTATTCTTACCTGGTGAATTTTGTTGGCATTAGCAAGTAGAGAATTTTTAGACGAGGTCTTTAATTGGATTTATTCATTTTGTTCTGCAACTTCATATTGGACCTGTTATTTAGAGATAAAAATTTGCCTGAAAAATATCTAAATGATATCTTATGGTATGAAGAATTGATCATGTGAGAAGTGATAGAAATATCAGTTTCTATCATAAAAGGTGCCAACTTACAAAGAACAATGTGAAATAAGTTTCTTGTGAAATTGGCTGATAACTTTAGTAATGATCCACTAAAGTTATAGAGTATGAACAACCTCGAGGCCAGAGTCGAGTTAAAAGATCCAAATACCATCATCATATCAAGAAATATCATCTACATGAGGAGATGGCCAAGGAATTTGAAAAACAAATTCCCGAATTGCTCTCAAAAGGCTTGATCAGGGACAATTTTAGTCTTCATTCAAGTCCAGCCTTTACGGTGATAAACCATGTAGAGCAGGTGAGGAAAGGCTCAGGTGGTTATAGACTATCGTTAGCTCAATAAAGAACTAGGGACGATGGCTATAAGATTCATACTGTAGGATATCTCATTGACAAGATAAATCTTAACAACCTTCCATTTTTTTCTAAATTTGATTTGAAAAGTGGATACAGGTAGGTTAAGATGGAACAAGAGTTTATCCCCCTAGCAACGTTTTACGTATTGCAAGGAATGTACGAATGGGTGGTTATGCCATTCTAATTGAAAAATGCTCTAATTATTTTCTAGCGCCATATGGATGATGCTTTCAATCATCTCAAAAAGTTTTGAGCAGTCTATATAAACGATGTGCTAGTCTTCAGCTGTAATGAAAAAGAGCACATGAGTCATATTTGTAGGCACTCTTACATTTTAATATACCTTAACGAAAATACAAGATAATATCGTATCATATGAGATACGAAATTGGACATATATAATTAACAGTATGATATATAAAAACAAAGATTCCAAAAATTTATAAAACTCATAAACTTTATAAAATTTAATTTTTTTCTTACTTAAAAAATGGAAAATAACCTAAAATGCACAAAGTTTCAAGATTTTTTTTCAAATTTACCAATTTTTTAAATTTTGATCTGAAAATGCACAACATTTCATTATGTAATCTACCAAATCATCAATAACTCTGTTAAATATGCTGATGTGGCAGATAACGGTGTACACATGGCGGATGGAGTCTTATGTGGTTGATCTCCCTGGACAAAAAATAGCCTAAAAATTCATAAAGTTTCATATTTGTTTCAAATCTATCATTTTTTTGGATTCAAAAAGTTTTATTAGGTTATCAAACCTATCAAATCGTTAATTGCTCCATTAAATATGAGTACATGGCCTCTTTCTTGGATGAAAAATAAACAAAATAACAAAAAAGGAAAAGGAAAACTCGAGGAAAGGATGAGAAGAAAGGAGAAAGGAGAAAGGAAAAGAAGAAAGTAGGAATGAGAAGAGGAAGGCAGTGACCGTTGTAGTCCACTGCCTACTCCGATTGCCCATTCACGCTTCGATTACCTCAACATCAACTTCTTTCTGGAGTTTGGCTAGTTTTTCTTGTTCCTACGTGGTGAATTTTGTTGGCACTAGCAAGAATATATTATTAGTATAAAAAAAAGATGACTGAGATTAACGTATAAATAAAGGCTGAAAGTTTAAAAATTCAAAGATTTTATGATTACTATTATTTCCCTAAGTAAAGCTAAATATTTTGACTTTTCAAAACTTTAAAAGTTATTTATTAGAAATTCCATTGATAATTGAAAGTGTCTATGTCTTAACATATTACATGAATAAACTTATGAGCTATCATATAATTATTCATTATGGTTTGAAGTTCATTAAATTATAAATATAATATATTAACATATAAAACAAAATTTTATATTAATATAAACTATTGAATTCATGTCAATTATATATTGTTTTCAAATTTTAGCATATTGTTATAAACTTTTTGTACAAAATTCGTGCAATGCACGGGTCTAGTAACAACATTTATATATATATATATATATATTATCTTTATGACCTTGTATTACATACAAAATTAATTTTCTAACCATATTTATTATTGGGATACAACTTTATTTATATATATATATAGATATAGATATAAGATTAGGAGGAGGAGATGGAGATGGTAAATTGCAATTTTGTAATAATTATCTCAGTCGAACTCAAAAGTCTTATATAGGCTTATGGCATTTATTATAATAATAATAATAGCAACTATTACAAATAAAAACTATATAAAAAGAAATTCAAGAGACGTCATAGAACGGCTGCAGAACGGCTGCAAAACGTAAAAGGAAAAAAAGGAAAAAAAAAAAAACAAAGTGACAACTCAAAAGACGACATTTACATATGACAATCCCCGCAAAATAGGCGATGGCGGGAAAAGAGACAAGTGGATTTTCCCCTTCCACTAGTTTCAGTTCCGTTCCACCTTCCGCGTGCAGACACAGCAAGCAATAGAATCCAATCCAGTCCATTCTATTCCATCAGCAAGCAGATGCAGAGCACTGAAGTGGAAATGGAACGGGGGGCTTAAGGATGATTTGTGTGTACATTTCCAATTTTGACAGACGACGGGCATGGCAGATGCATTCCAGCTTTTTTATGATAAACCCTTTTCAAAATATTTCCATTCTTTAATATAGAGCCCAAGGGAGGGGAAGACCGCGGCCCACTTTAAATTTCAGTGGATTGATCCAATCCAATTCCAATCACACCCCTATAATTCTATTTCTGCTGGCATCGGCGTCTGTGTTTGTAACCTGCCATTGATTACGTTACCGCGAGTGTGGCTGGGGTGGGGCGTCCCTGTGGTGCTGCTGGGGTGAGGTGAGAGGGGAGGGCAGGGGATCAGTCTGTCAAATCAAAACTTGTCTCCTAACTAATGGAATTTCTTCCCATCCTGTTCTTCACCGGCTGAGAACTGCCATGCCTTCGCCAGTGACTTTTGAGACTTCAGACGCACATACACAGGACGATCTAAACTTCCATTTCACATATATATGTGAGCGCGCGCGGCCGTCTATATTCAATCAGCATTCCAATTCCCAATCCCAAAAATAGAAAAATCTAAATAGATGGCAGCGCAGATTGGCTTACGCCATTTTGTCTCTCCATCAAAATCCATCCGTACGTAATAGCTCTCTCTCTCTCTCTCTCTCTCTCTCTCTCTCTCTCCCCGGCCTCTTCTCGTCTATGGTTTGTAGCGTGGTGTCTCTGAGAAGAGTAGCTTGGTGGATGGAGAGGTCAAACGAGTGACAGAGAGAGAGCCAGACGGGAGATTGATTTGTCTCATTAGCCTTTGATCCCTTCACTCCATATATATATATATATATATAATATGCCCCTTTTCTTCTATTTTTAAGGTTTTTTTTTTCCTGCCCTATTTCCATTTGGATCTACTCACTGATTCTGATCGTTACTGTCAGATCTGATCTTGATCAAAGCCAACCCGCACTGCACTGTAAGAGAATTTTCCACACCCGTCTGATCATGGAGCTCCTCTCCTTGTCCTGACGCTCTCTGCTCCCTCCCTCCCTTCAAATCTTTGAATACGTACGTACATACATACTTAAAATACATACAATAATCTATTCTCCCCTCCGATATGGGCCAATGCTACGGCAAGACCATCCCCACTGCCGATAACGACAACGCCGCCATCGCCGTCACCTCTATTACCGTTTCCGGCGATCAGGATCAGACCCTTCCTCCCACCTCCATCCCCAACCCCGTCCCCGCCACCCCTGCCAGGCCCTCCAGCACTAGCCCTTGGGCCAGCCCTTACCCCGCTGTCGGCACCTCCCCCTACCCCCCAGGGGTCTCCCCTTCGCCTGCCAGGGCTACTCCGCGGAGGAAGTTCTTCCGCCGCCCCTTCCCTCCTCCTTCCCCCGCCAAGCACATCAAGGCCTCTCTCGTCAAGCGCTTCGGCTACCTGTCCCCTAAACGGGGAACGATCCCCGAGGAAGGCTGCTGTGGAGAAGGTGGAGCTGCCGGAGGTGGAGGAGCTGCAGCGGAGGAGCCTGAGGCCAGGCAGCAGCTGGACAAGAGCTTCGGTTACAACAAGAACTTCGGAGCCAAGTATGAGTTGGGGAAAGAGGTTGGACGAGGCCATTTTGGCCATACTTGCTTCGCTAAGGGTAAGAAGGGGGAGCTCAAGGATCAGGTCCTTGCTGTCAAGATTATCTCCAAAGCTAAGGTGCATACACTACCCATCTTTTCTTTACTTCTTCTTTATTATCCAGTGCAGTGACCCTTTTCTTTATCTCGTTCGAGTAGTCATTCATCCCCTCTCCATAAACATCAGAGTAGAGTTCATATGTGCTGGGGATCTGCTTTGACTTACTTCGTCGACCTATTGTACTGTGATGGGATTCCGTTATAGTTAGTGCTATTATGCGATCACATTAGGAAGAGAGCGCGGACTGGTAACTTCTCCCAAAAGCTGCCCTGGGAACACTTGTGAGGGAAAGATGTATTCTTCAAGGCGGATGGAGACCGTGCTTGGAAAACACTTTACCTGGTTGTTTGAGGCATTTTATCGAGAGATGCAACAGAAGCGGAAGACACTTTCATTTGGCATAAATATATGTGGTAGAATGTGTCTCACGTCTTTAGATTGTTTAGAAAAAGGAAATGGAGGCTTGGCTTGTGAAGCACATTGTGATTGCTACCTATCTTTTTATGGGCAGGAGGAGTATGTTCTTAACGTTTTATGAGGAGCTTGCATATCGATAACTAGCCCCCCTGATAGAGGAGATGGGTAGTGTGAGGACATATTCCGGTTAATTGAGGAGACAGAATGAATGGAAGAGGTTGGAGCCTCAATCATGCCTAAAAGCGGCTCACCTGGCCATCCAGTTTGAATTCACCGGGCTTGCCGGTTGTTCTTCTGTGCATGAGCAGAATATGCAGTTCTTTAAGGTAAAGGGGGACGAATTGGTACCTGGGGACCGGTGGAGTACACTTAGGAAGTAGTGAAGTTTATCCACTAGGAATGATGAAGGAAAGATTTTTGGAAATATTCAGGTCATAAAGATGCGGCTGGATGATTTAGTAAGAGATGCATGGTTGCTTCCCTAACATAACATGCAATCCTGACAGATACCTAAGTTTTCTTGGACATGCATGAGGATTGGAGGGGTCGCTGCACTCTTTATTTAGAAGGGCCGTGCTTGTGGCCAAGCACCTTTCAGTCACTGGCCCATGTGCTGATGGGAGGTAATTAGTTGATCATCACCTCGGAAAAAAAGCTGCAGAATTGGCAAGAGATCTTGCTTGCATAACATTTCCTGGGATTCATCTTACCACTTCCTAAGTGAGATTGGATCCAGAACTTTTGGAATAGTCAGTTCACTTTGGTAGTGTTTTTTCGTTCCTAGATTTGTTATCTAATGTTTGCTATATGGGCTGGAATCAATTTAGACGATCTTTCCTTTTCTGAGCTTGATCAATGGCTCAACAGGCTGATCTAATAATCCATTTATTTTCACATGGACATGCTCCTCTTGGTGCATATAGTAGAAGTTCCAGCTAAAGTTGTCACAGAAAGAAGGGGAGGCAGGGAGGCAGGGAGTGGGCATTGGCTCCACTTTATCTCATCAACTGTAGAGGCACTAGTTTTGCCATTTATATTGAAAACGGTCCCTATAACACTATAATGCCTCATGTATGTCTATAACACTTTTATTAACATATATTGAACAATTTATAACTTGTTCAAATTTGTTTGACAGATGACAACTGCAATATCAATTGAAGATGTTCGTAGAGAGGTGAAAATATTAAAGGCTCTATCCGGACATAAGCATCTAGTCAAATTTTATGATGCATGTGAGGATGCCAATAACGTATACATAGTCATGGAGTATGTCTTTTCTTGTTTCTGTTTTAATATCAAGTGCTAAAGCTGCATCTTTGCATATCTTTCATGAAAGCAATGTCAATTTGGCTTTATTTTCCTTGTCCATGTACTTTTTTTTTTTCACAATGAACTTCAAGCTTCCAAATCTTCTGGCATTAGTAATTAGCAATGCAGATGGACAAAATGCACAACAAGATAATTCTTTCTGTTTAAGTACAATTGAAATTCCAGTTTTAGTGGACAAATCTGACAAAATCGAACAACTATGTGAAACTTTCTAGGACCAATAAAATGTAATGTATTCATCGGACCATTTCTAAGGTCCTAGTACATTGGCTGATGTAGAAAATAAAGAATTCGAATAGCAAATTTTCCTAGGCATCTGAAAGCGAGAAAATTTCAACAGTGTTGCTTGTCGGATATCAATTTAACTTGCTCCACATCTGGTTTATCTATCGGGGAAATCTTTATTTACTTTGTTTTCTTCTTAATTGCTGAACAATGATCGGGTCTGAGTGTTTCGACCTTTCCTCTTTATCAGATTGTGTGAAGGTGGTGAACTTCTTGACAGGATATTATCAAGGTTAAGGATTTAATCTCTGTTGTCAGCATTTGGCTTGTTACTGATTATGGTAGCCCACTAATTTGGCTACCCTGTCTTCATTGATGCAGGGGAGGAAGGTATGAAGAGGAAGATGCAAAAGTTATTGTTGTGCAAATTTTAAGTGTCGCTGCATTTTGTCATCTTCAAGGCGTTGTACACCGCGACTTGAAGCCAGAGGTTTTTGCTTGATAAACTTTGTGCTTTGCTTTAGGTTATAAAACTGTGCCTAATAGTATCACAGATTTTGTGAATTTACTATACTGTCCTATGGGTTTGATCGCATGTTCTTGTTGTTTTGTGATTTGCCACTTACAAATGTGATCTTGCTTAACAGAATTTCTTATTCACAACTAGAAGTGAGGATGCTGATATGAAGCTTATTGATTTTGGTCTTTCTGACTTTATTAGACCAGGTATATATGCTGCGTTATTTTATTAGTTTGTGCTATGAGCAAATCTCTTTGTGTAATAATAAAGTGGCACCACAGATGACATCGGATTTTTAGATAATGCATCTAGTGCATGACTAGCACACTTCTTCAAATCCATGGGATATTGAAAGGAATTTTCTGAACCATAAAAATACAAGTTGCACAATTTTCTTATATGCACTTTTTGTTTCTACTAATCAAATTACCATTTTACTGTTGATATATCTGCAGATGAAAGGCTAAATGATATTGTAGGAAGTGCATATTATGTGGCTCCGGAAGTGCTTCATAGATCTTACAGCCTTGAAGCTGATATGTGGAGCATTGGGGTGATTACCTATATCTTGCTATGTGGAAGTCGGCCATTTTGGGCAAGGACTGAATCGGGAATTTTTCGTGCTGTGCTTAGAGCTGATCCTAATTTTGAGGACTTACCATGGCCTTCTGTTTCACAAGAGGCCAAAGACTTTGCAAGGAGGCTCTTAAATAAGGATTACAGAAAAAGAATGACTGCAGTTCAAGCTCTTAGTAAGTCCCTTATTATCGTAATAATTTGCACATCCTTTACTGCTGCTATCTGAGACTCAGAGCCATCACATGGTTGTCTCAATTGGGGAGTTATGTCATGGTTGAGAGCCTCTGATATGAGAAGTCCAACTTCCAGTGCTCCCACTGCTTTTCTGCTCAATTAATGAGAGATTTATACTTGCATTCCATGTAATTTCTAATGTCAAGCATATCCTCCTATGTGCAGCTCATCCATGGTTGCGGAATGAAAATCAACCTTTGCCATTAGATATATTGGTCTTCAAGTTAGTCAAGTCTTACCTCCATGCAACTCCTTTCAAGCGTGCAGCTTTAAAGGTAGTTACCCATTTTTGGGTTACTATGTATACGTTGTTTTCTATTTTAAATTTCTCATATAGTCTAGGTTATATTTTAATATCCATCTAAATACATTGGAGAATTGAGTTCAACTGTGTTATGGTTTTATTCATAGCTGCAACTTAATGTCTAACAAAGAGACACTCTTCAGCTAGTACAGGGGCGAGTTTGGAAATGTCAAGTATGTACCTGACAGTGTCATATAAGACATGTAAAACTCGTCTCTTGTCAAGTAACCCTTGTAATACGTAAGCCCTTAGGAAAATCTTTAAATCTGGATCAAAGAGGGTGTAACACAGTGGTGCATGCTCTCGCCTGGTAACCAAGAGGTTCTAGGTTCGATCATTGGGACTACTTGTGCCCTTTTATTAATTATTAAGATTTCTATTTCACAATACTAGGCTCATGGCCCTCCCTTGTAACTGGAAAAAAATCTGTAAATCTAGGAATTGAATACCTCTCTTTTATCACAATTAACAGCTTCACTGTTTATTTCATTTATGATGACTGTGGTTTTCAATTTTTGTCAAACAAAAGGTTTACTATTGGAGGATAATCTCATCTATCTATAGCATAACTAGACAAATAATAGAAATGGTGAGCATACCGCATAGTAAATTTACTGCCTGGATATTACTTTTTCACTTGAGACTATTACTCATTGTGGACGAGTGCAGGCTCTTTCAAAGGCCTTGACTGAGGATGAGCTGGTATATCTTAGAGCTCAGTTCAGATTGTTGGAGCCCAATAAAGATGGACGTATTTGTCTTGATAATTTCAAAAGGGTAAGTGTGTCTCTCTTGTTTTCTGATTTGCAGGTGTTTCTGATTCACTAGGGGATCTGCTAGTAATGTTGCGACTCTGGGATAGTCTCTATTTCAAAAACTGAAAACACAAAATTTTATTGATGAGAAATTTTGCAGGCTCTTGAAAGTAATGGCACTGATGCTATGAAGGAGTCAAGGGTCCCCGAGATTTTAAAGGCGGTAAGGTCTAGTTTGCTGTGAGAGTTTTGAAGCAATTCATGTGACACAGCTGACATATGGAATGGCCTCACGTTGTTCAAGAATATGCTGCTTCTGAATATCATGCTTATGTTAGCCCAAGCTTTTTTCCTTGATGCGCAAAGTGACTCAACGATTTTCCTTTAAAGCTTTTAAGCTCCTTGGTGAGTGGAAACTTATTGCCCGAGGTGAAGAAATCTTGTAATGTATCCGCTGTGATGGGGTCAATAGTGTCACGATTGTTGTTGAGAGTTGCACTCTTTTGTCATTGTCGTGTTCTGTGGTCTTCAGTCTGTTAACTCAATCACTAATCAACACGATCTCCATGCACTATCTATTTCCAGATGGAGACACTTTCCTACAGAAGTATGGATTTTGAAGAGTTCTGCGCGGCAGCAATCAGCACCTATCAGTTGGAGGCTCTTGAAGGATGGGAGCAAGTTGCGAGCAATGCTTTTGAGCATTTTGAACGAGAGAGTAACAGAGTCATCTCAGTGGAAGAACTGTCACGGGTAAGGGGAGTGTGCAATTCTGGGTGTTGACTCAGAGGAAAAATTATTGGCTCCTGAATGATCTTCACTTACATATTCATATATATGTTTTCTTGATATAATAATTGCAGGAGCTGAACATCCATCCATCAGCTCAGCTGAACCTCAGAGATTGGATTAGGAATACTGATGGAAAGCTTAGCTTACTGGGATATACAAAATTCTTACACGGTGTGACCCTCCGCAGTTCACATACAAGGCATCGTTAATATCTTCTGCCTTGTTGACATACGAGCTCCCTACTCCCATTAATATTTTATTTTTTATTTTTTATTTTCAAAGGGCGGTTGCTGTAGAGATTTTCTTTTTCCCCCTTTCTCTCTTTACCCTTTTTTTTTTTTGGTTGGGGGGGGGGGGGGGGGGGGGGAGGGGATCTTGGCTGGTGAAGAGACAGATTATGTATGGTGGGACAGCCGAGCCTATGAGATGATTGAGCTTTGGCTGGCTGAATGAAGGATGAAGATGTGCTGCTGCTTTTTCATTCCCTAATGAGCTATGTTTGGGGCTGGGGCGTCAGTTAGTAGAATGAGGCTCTGCTCAGCAACTTTAAATTGCTGAATGAATTTTATGGAGGGGAAGCACTGTGGACGCAATGGAGTTATTGGGTTTTACAGCTCCTCAACCTGATCGAGTCGTTTTCATATTAAAAGATAAATAAATTACAGCATATATGATATGATATAATATCTCATATAAGACAGTTTCAGTCATTGCTTTGCCGGCAGGACCATGAACATTTGCTCGTGATCGACCGGTTGGTAGAGGAGAGATTTGAAATGGCGAAGGAAGCGTTTTCAATTCAGTTAATGAAATCTTGGATTCTTGGCTGGCGGTAATGCATTTCCCGACCCAGGCACAATATCAAAAATCCCCCGCCCCCCCCCCCCCCCCCCACACGCACGCACGCACGCACCAAACAACAAGCATAAACAAGAAGAAGAATAAGATGGCTCCAATTTTCCCTTTCACAAGTGAAATTGGAGAGGCACCAAATTGAAATTGTTCTTGTTACTACTACATAAGAATCTCTTCCATCCCTCATTCTATCCTCATGAGCCAGATTAGATAATTCCATGTGAAATCGAATAATGTTATTCATAATGAGGATGCAAAGCAGACGGCAAGTCCGGAACTGATGCTTCCCTGAAAAACGGGGGAAGCTTTGGTTATGTGTGTCCACACTTGACTTGGGAACTTTCCTTTCTCATCGCAGGAGGAATCACAGAAAAAGGGAAACTTAGACGGACGGCACATATATTAGACTTGGCAATACCAACAATCATTTATTAGGACAATCTACAAAAGCGATACAAATAAGGTAACGAAAGTAAAGTTTCAACAAATACATGAAAATGGGCGCAACCCCAGACCCCTTACACGGTCGGGAATGTTTTAAAACCACCCAGTACAATAGAGAATCAGCCATCATGTCAGAGTAAAGCTCGGTCTCAATGCTATACCTTCGCAGCATAGTCATCCATCTTTAATCCTAATCATTTTTACCATGGTATCTCAGAGCAAATGCAAGACCCAAAATCAATAGCGGAACTAGAAATTGCAAGATTTTGATACTAATCCCAGAAGATTGGTCTGTCGCTGTAGGAGGGGCCTGCACCGGTGGACTGGACTTAGTTTTCGCTGGTAGAGTGGAGGGATCGACTTCACCAATGTAATACTTCTCCATCATTTCTCTTGCAGAGTCACTGTGGCCCACATCTTCAAAATCAACAGTTGCATCTTTTCCTGCAGAAAACCCACTTACATTTAAATTTTAATAGCACTTGTTCCTTTCCATCAACTTACCAGCGTTTTTTTTTTTTTCCTTTTCCTTGGATGATGATGATGATGACTATGAAGAGCATACCAGTAGAAGTTATCAAGACCTCATCTCCTCCAGGGTGATCATCCAGAAAAGGAGTAACATCGTACACCTGAAACCAGGGTTGGTCGCATTGTCACTGAAAACTCTCGGCAAGCACATGACTTGGTGAACTCTCATGCCATGCCAGATATGGAAGGCCTCTCAATGGTTCTCTGTCTCTCAATCGATAGTAATCATTTCACGGGGTACATTTGTAAATTGCATTTGTAAAATTTTTTTACTATTCCACTTGTGTTTTCCCCTCATTTGTGAACCACTGCATCCTCTTTTTATTTTATTTTATTTTATTTTATTTTTCTACATATTTTTTCATTCTCTTTTATAATGTCAAGACATTATTTCATGATTGAAGGGTGCAATTACTCTCTCTCTTTGAAGCGAGAGAGAACTATCTTATTTACTCGCATGGTTCCTTAACATCAAGATCATTATTTCTTAAAATATCTATAAGCAAAACAAAAGCAATGAGCAACAACCACAGGGAAGTGAAATCTGTCCATCGTGCGAGTATCCATCTGGTGCATATATTTATGCAAGACTACTTCACACAAGACATTCAGCAAGAAACATGGGGATTTTTTCTTTTCCTGCTGTTCGGGACGCAAGCAAAGTCCTTTTTACTTCCAGAGAGATTTCAAAGAATATACGATGGATCCCCATAACATGATCTCACCCAAACCCCTCCCTCCCCGCTCCCTGCCCAATCTTCAACGTTCTAGTGGTCACTGGATGACCCCAAATAACAGGGTGAAAAATTTAAGCTACAACAAGTATCAACACCACCTAACCCCCAAAACAAGAAAAGATAAAATCGCAGAGCAATTAATAAATTGATAAAATTTACGCGTAGAAGCATCAAATGATTTGAGCACTGTACCCTGCCTTCATTCAGAGTCAACCAGTCGGCACAATACACAATTCTATAAGCAAGCAAGCAATAACAAGAAGCAGAAATGAGCAATAATTAATTAATTAACTCAGTAAAAATAAAGCTGGAAAACTGAAAGACCTTGCCGGAGATGATAAGCCAGCAATCGCTCTTGTTATCGTGCTTGGCAACCTCTTCAAAGGTATGAACATTAAGATGTGGAGAGGCCATTTGAATTGATGATATCTCACCCACCCAGACAACACGAAATTTTAATAACCTTTAATAATCAATTTCTTTCACAAAATCACGATCAGGTCCCAGGTTCAGCACATCCAACAATAGCAACAACAGCGTCAAGTTAGTTAATAAATTTTAGAGAAGATTCAATCTCTTCTCCTTTTCTCTTTCATTTCAATCGAGATGGATGGAGACCGGGAGAGAGCGGAACAGAGAGCCTGCGTCTGCATTGACTCCTTTATCTCTCTCCTTTGTCTCTCTTCTCACACACACACACTCTCTCTCTATATATACATATATCTATTTTTTTCGATAATGACATATATCTATTTTCTGTTTATATATGTTTACATTTCCGTAGTTTCAGTTTCAGTTTCAGTTCCATTTCGCAACTGGGTCTTCAGTCATCACTTCACTCTAACAGAAGGACAAGCACAAAGGGCTGTTCAGAATGGCTTGATTATGGCCCAAGAATAGATCTTAACATTTCAAAATTTCGTTCCTTGTATTGGACGCCAAAGTCATAGTGAACTTTGGGCTTCCGTCTCGCATTTGATTTCACCTATAAGTTGGAGTGGACTTGATTTGGGGTTCTGCAAAAGGAATTGTGTTTTTCACTTTATTAATTTGTTTCTGATTGCAGGCCGATCAGTCGAGAGTTTCGTGTAAATGCATAGGCTTTGGGAAACTCACAAAGGTTGCTAATACCCACCATCTAAAGCGACGGTCTAATAGTCTTAATTTTACTCCATGTGATTTGATAATACCAAAGTTTTGGGCTCGAATTTTTTCCACACTTTTGTGTTAAAATATTTGCTAGAAGTGTGTTCTTCACTTGAACTTGGAGACATTAGTTTATGTAAACTATACTAGGTTTTTTGTGGTGCTCCACTGACAAAGCCAATATTTACACTGATTATTCAATTAGTATGATATGTTCGCTGTTAAATATAAGAGTCCGAATATTGCTTAAAATAATGCGACAAGATCGCCACTACTACTGCCTACAGGGAAAAGAAGAAGAAGCTTATTAGTACTCTTTCGCTCTATGCTCTTTGACCATCCTCCGTCAGAGGTGGCTAATTTATTTATTTATTTATTTTTATGTCCGACATTATGATTTATGAGGATTCCTACCCCTAGACTTATACTCCCTTTGTAACGGCCCATTTGGTCGGTCAGTAATTTTGTTTAGTGATGAATTGGCCTTTTTTTTAAAGGACAAGCAGAGAAAAACGTATATATAATTTTATCATCATCATATACTATTAATTAAGCAAGAGCTTCATACTAAAATCACTCCTATCTTTTCTATGGTTTGATCTTATTGTGAAACCCCACTCCTACTTATTTTCCTATTTTTATGGAACAAAAAATAATTCTAAAAATTCAGCTACTTTCTTTCCACTTAAAAAAATGCTATCCACATTTACTTAATTAGTTACTATTATCAAATATCCACAAAAATAAATCATAACTGCCATAAATCTAACAATTTTATCATAAAAAACAAAATCGAGATTAGATAAAAGTATGAAAGCAATTGTGTACGCGCTTCGCCAGTATATCATTAATGCCCCCTTCCTTCCTCAGCTAGAATTTTATTTCGACTAATTAGTCCCGTCTTTTCATAAATTCCCAAAATCCTTAAAATGGGTTTCACTTATATCTCTCACTACTATAAAGGCCAAAGAATTTATTTCATCTCACAATTCTTAACAAAATAGTCATCAAACAAGCGCGTTGGGCAGACTTTTTTGCAGTTTTTATTTTATATTGATATTGTTGTATTTATGAATTTTATAATAACAAAAAATTTGAAATAATTTTTTTTTGAAAATATCTAATATATAAATACATTGTGAAAATTTGAAAAAAACTAATTATGAAATGTGAAAAAACTTAGAAATATATATTAATTTACAAGAGATGTGAAGAACTGTAAGAGCTGAGACTTACAAATAGAAACTCCTCATCAATCGAATGTAGAGTTTTTGTGAGTTCTTGTGGGATGAGTCTAAATTACATAATATATATACTGATATAGATATAGATTGCTCATTTAATATATGATCTTTTCGGTTATAATTTAATTAAATAGGACCACTAAATTGAACATATAAGGGTAAATTTTCATATAATAACAACCACCTAACGCTATCTCTCTCTTCCCCTTCTCTTTCACATCCCCATTTTCTCTCAACTCTCTTTTCCCCCTTATTCCAACGTTTATTTCTAATTTCAGAGTTTTTTTTCCCTTCCTTTTACTCCTTTGCTCCATACTATTGAAAATTTATAAAGGCATCAACATTTACCTCTTTCATGGTTGAATAATTATTTTGCTCTTTCTTTAAAATAGTTTCTCAATAACTTATGTAAATCTAATTTCATATAAATATAGAGTCATCTGAAAATTATTTGATTTCTTAGTTACTTTTACAGTTAATAGGCTGAAAATGAATTCCCCGATCCACCATTTTTTTAAAAATTTTGACATGAAATCACAATGTTTATCTCTGTTTTCTTGATCTATTAATCCGTTAATTGGGCCGTCAAAAATGCTAATGTGGCCATTAACGGCGTTAATGTGGCAGATGGTTGCCTATGTGGATGGCATGTCATGAACTTTTTAACTTAAAAAATCACATAATTTTCTTTTTTTCCCTCATCTATCAAAATATCAATAATTAAAAAAATCATATAGTTCGTTTATGTTCCATCATCTATCAAAAAATGGCTTCTTTCAAAAATCATATCTACCAAAATATGACTTCTTTGAACGATTATAAGTTTGAATTATAGACTTATATATGTATGTTAATATTAAAAAAATATTTAACAGAAAAAAGTATTAGAACAGTTACGAGTTTGTCATTTGCAAATAAAAAAAATATTCATATCTGCTATCATATAAAGTAATATAAGAACTTAGACATATTACACTGTAATGATAATACTCATGTCAAAAAAACCATTATAACAGAACTTGTGCACGATAAAATGCAATCTTGCAACTTCTCTTTGTCATGTAGCCTGCGAATCAGACCTTCATGTCTTACGTCATTGCTCTCTGGCAAAAGCGGTCTGGATGAAATTGGTTGCCCATCCCTCTCGTTTGGCATTCTTCTCCCTTCCACTCCGTGACTAGTTGTTGTTGAATATTCGGCCCAAACCGCGGGCTACAACTTCGGTGAGTTGGGCCTCTGGGGTCTGCTGTTGACTCTTGTGGAGCTGGAGTTCACTTCTTCTTCTTCTTCTTTTTTAAGCATAAACTTTAATAATTTATTGTATTTTGGTTCCTTTGAAATTTTTTTAGAGGTTTTTTTTGTAAATTTACTTTGAGGGTAAAACTTTATCTTTATTGTAAAATAGATACCAATTTTGTTTCGATTCATTAGTAGAAAACCTTCTCCCACTTTTGAATTGCCAAAGCAAGAACTTTATCTAAGAGTTGAAGGCCCTTGGTGATACTCAAGCCGACATTCTAGCTTCCGCTTCGTCCACCACTATTCTTCCGTGTGTGATTTGGAATTGCAGGATTCATTAGACAACTCTTGAATAAACTAATATTAAAATATAAAATAATAATAAGTAAGAAGAACTCATTCTTGTAGATTAGATCAAATTTAACCTTGATAATTGGAAATTAATTAATGAGGGGACGAGTGCCCCCTGAGTTATATGGAGCTTCGTCCCTGAATAAGCCCGTGGTTGATGGCACTTAGTAGAATCTAAGTGGATTGCATCTCTAAAGGGAAAAAAGGTTGGACACTATCTTTCTGAAATTACTCTGGGCATGACAGTAATGAGAAGATATTCGGGAAGGTTGTTGTTCCTGTTTCTTGCTTAGGCAAACAGATTATGGATAGGGTTAAAAGAAGAAATGACTTATATTGCCAAAATCTAAATGTGAAGTAATAACGTCTGTTTTTACTCTTAAGATTTAGCTCGTATGCTGACTGAGAGAGGTTTTGCAGTGTTTTGAGGATTAAGCTTGGTTTGGAAGTGCTCAAACAAAATTGCTGAAAAATTAACGTTGATTCCAAAATAAGTAAAAGTGTTTGGAAGATAACAATTTGACACTACTGAAATTAAAATTAATGATTAAATTAGAGAATAAACAAAAGTCGTTTTTATATCCACATATCAACTTGTTGGAGAAGATCACGTTTCCAACCGCTGAAATCAACTAAATCATGATTTTAAATTAATTCATCAAATGCTGCTTCTGCTTAAGAATCATCAATAAAAAAGCTGTTATTCAACCTTCACTACGCTCCTAAAAGAAGCTTTATTCTCTTGAGTGAGTGTTGTAAACTCTTGTAAATGTTGATTAATCAATGCGAGTCCCAATACTTACAAATCTATTTCTCTATATAAAAAATGTGAAGCTCATTTTCTGTGTTTTCACTTTTGAGTGAGTGTTGTAAACTCTTGTAAATGTTGATTAATTAATGCGAGTACCAATACTTACAAATCTATTTCTCTATATAAAAAATATGAAGCTCATTTTGTGTGTTTTCACGCTTAGGAGACACCAGTTGTGCCTTTCACTCTACTACTGAAAAGGAACGGATCAGTCCGATGTTTTCGGAATCCCGTTTTGCCCATGCCTTGCCTTCCCCACACCCCTTCCGCTGACGGATTTCACCTGGTACGACCGCTAGAACTGCCTCCTCGCAGACGCCCCTACCACCGGCCTCTCCCTGCGGGCTCTTGTTGCTCCAGCCGCGCTCAACCAGAGCGCCACATTGTCGAGTTGCCTGACCCTGCCTTCCAAATGGCCACGATCTTGTTCAACTGTTCATGCCTTTTCGCCAAACCCCATCGCGCCTCTTTCCTTCTGATTCCGAAACATCCCTTTTTTACGGACCTGCACACATGGAATATCCTCTTTCCCCTTCCTCTCCTTTCCCGCCGTTGATGTGCTCTACATCTCCAAGGTGCTCGAGGAAATGCCTGGCACAAATGGCTATTATGTCCAACTTTGCTTACTAAAGCAAGATCAATGCATGCCCGAGAAACCGCTGATTCGTTGGAGCAAAGGGCGGATTTACAGTTGATTTTACATTCACGGGTACGTGCAAGTGTGTTCTAATTCGTGGTAATTTTCCATAAAATTCATCTTTATCCCAGCCGCTCCAGTCTCTGCCTACTGCTATCAACACTACTCGTGCTGTCGCCCTGCTAGCGACTCCAGCCCCACTCAATCCACTAGCCCCATAATGGCCCGGCTGAGTCCGTTTGACGGTTTATTTTAGAAAAAATAAAAAATATTTTAAAATATTGAAAATTTTAAAATTATTTTTTAAAATTTAAATTTTTTAAATTTTTTTAAAAAATATAAATAATACAAAAAAGAGTAAAATTTTAGAAAAAAATAATAAAAAATTATTTTAAAAAATTTAATTTTTTAAAATTTTTAAATAATTTTTTTTTTTTAAAAAGGGTAAATTAAATTTTAAAGAAAAAAAGAGGAAAGAAAAAAAAAAAAAAAAATCTTTCCCCCTTTCCTCCCCCTCCTTTTCAAAAAAAATCCTTTTTTTTTTTTCTAAATTTTTCTCTTTTTTGTCTTTTTTCTTTTTTAAAAAATTAAAAAATTTTAAATTTTTAAAAATAATTTTAAAATATTCAAAATATTCAAAATTTTAAAATATTTTTTATTTTTTATCAAAATTTTTACTCTTTTTTTGTTTTTTTGTATTTTTTATATTTAAAAAAAAATTAAAAAAATTTTAAATTTTAAAAAAATAATTTTAAAATTTTCAAAATTTTAAATTTTTTTTATTTTTTATCAAAATTTTTACTCTTTTTTATCAAAATTTTTACTCTTTTTTTTCAAAATATTTACTCTTTTTTTGTATTTTTTTGGACTTTTTAAAATTTTATTTTGTCTTAAATGACGTGGCGCACTATGATTGGTTCCACGTAGCAAAAGTGACACATAGGACGCGTCACGTCAGTAAAATGTTAACGGCGTCAGCTCGAGTTGACGGTTTGTACCATCATGAAACAACTTTGAAATATTTTTGTACCATCATGTAGCGAAAAAAATTTTTTGGACCATCATGTAACATTTGCCAAACATTTTGGACCACCGGTGCAATTTACCCATATTATTTTAAGGCTGAACAGGTGTTTGGTCCTCATGTATGGTCTTGTTTGTAAATAGGATATTTTGTCACAATGAAATTGAGGGTAACCTACTTACCGATTCTTCCCAAGGAGAATTTGATGTATTGGTTCGCTATCGACAGTGTAAGTGTGTATTGAATCTCTCACGCATGAAACAAGCATAAGAGATCGAGATGTGAATTGTTTTTTCCGATGATTACTTCAATTGGTTGAAAAACTTTGAATAGACTACCACTGTCGCTCTCCACTTATTCATTAGCAACCGTTTTGCCCATGACATATTTTTGTCACCAATTAGCCCCAAACGTTGGCATTTTGTCTACCATTTATACCCTTCCGTAACGGAAAAAAGTATCGCCATCCATGAATTTTTCATCACGGAGGTTAACGGAAGAGTATAAATGGTAGACGGAATGTCAACGTTTGGTGCTAATTGGTGGCAAAAATATGTTATAGGCAAAAATGGTTGTTAATGAATAAGTGGAGAGCGACATTGATAGTCTACTAAAAAACTTTCTATAGCTTGGCCTTGGTAATTTAACTACCATCCTTAGATTCTAGGACAAAACATCCATTTGCAGCTGTTTCCTTTCTAATTATAGAGCTAGGGAAATACATGCACCCTGCCATTATAGGATGCAAAGACAAGCCAGGTTGCATGGATCGTTCGTGCTTTGGGAGTCTCAGACCCATTTAGTTGCACATTTATGTAAATTACTCTTTGTTGGGACGATTTCTCTCATATATGGAGAATGGTGAGGGTGAGTGTTAAATGTAATCTTACATGAAAAAGGTTGTAGGTAATCCCAAATAGAAAAGTTGAGAGGAAATCCATAAGTTTATAAAAGACAATGGTCTAGCAACCTATTGGCTTAAATTTTTGAGTTGCGGAGCTTGTAGATTTTTCCTAACAAGTGCTATCAAAGCCCAAGGTGACGATCTTAGGGAAGTGCACACGCATATGCGTGGAAACCCACACCACATCAAGGCCCGAGTATGGAACTCGTGGCTAGTGAAGGCCCTAACAATTGATATCCGAGTTCGGAAGTGGAAGCCCAACTCGAAGTTAGTTGTGTCCAGTGTGTTGCTTGCCGTCGTATCACTAGGATTATGACGAAGTCCTCCACATAGTCAAGAAGGGGGAGAATTGTTGGGGCGGTTTCTCTCCTATATGGAGAATGGTGATGATAGGTATTGAAGGTAATCCTACATGGAAAATGTGTAATTCCACATAGAAAATTTGAGAGCAAATCCATATGTTTATAAGAGATAATGATCTAGTAACCTATTGGCTTAAATTTTTGAGTTGCAAATGGACCTAAGTCCGAAGTAGGCATGTGGATTTTTCCCAACACTCTCGCGAGAAATATTGATGGTTACTAGACTGCATTATTGACTAGTTACATTTGGACTTTTCATCTTCTTTACCGTCCATATGTAGATGTGTTGCAACATATCAACGCTGCTCCTTGTTCATTACTAGAGAGGGATCTCTAATGGGATTTTGTGCATAAAGCATGGAAGTGCAAAGGATCGTCCATTTTGCAGGGCAATTTTCATTCGACTTAACCAAAAAAGAAAAAGAAAAAGAATCCGGTGAATAAAATGAAGCTTGTATTTTGAGTGTTTTCAATGATTTGGAATATATTTGTTTGGATATATTATTAATCCTTCACTTCCGTTCCAAGTTTACTCGTATAGTTGTAAAAATTGGGAGTCACAATTATTATATGTCACTTTTGATAGTTCTGCCTCATGATCATCACATATTCTTTTATATCTCGAGTCTACTTTTCTTGTAATTGAAAATTACTGTCAAGTACGACTTAATGGAGAATGATCTACTAAGGTCTCCAAAATGCAGTCCCAGTCATACAACTCCTTACAAGTGAAAAGGAATTGAGAGAGAAACTGAACTGTCAGGCTTATTACTTTTAAAGATAAGTCATTAATATATATTAGTCGTTATTTTCGGTGGGTTAAGTTAATACAATATTTAAGCTATTATATGCCATCAGGACGTGCCATACACCTAATCATCTTTTATTCAACTCGATATGCTAATTAGGATAAATTTCAACGACAACCCCTATAGTTTGTGAAATGGCCGGCGACACCTCTCCTTTAAAAAATTAGCCACACACCACATCTCCTTTCGTTGACATGGCACCAAGAGAACATTCATTTTACCGCGTGGATCCCGTATCACAGAACTGCACAAATCGACCCGTTACCTAATTTTTTTTTATCCGAGCCAAATCTGATACGTGATAAGAAAAAAAAATAAAAATCAGCAAAATGAGGAATAGTGTGTGGCTAATTTTGAAATGAGGGATGTCGCTGGTCATTTTACAAATTATAAGGGTTGTCGTTGAAATATACTATACTAATTAATAACGCAGGACATTGTTGAGACTGCTGCATAATCTTAGTCTTCTCTGTCTCTCTTTCTTTTTCTTCTGGCAAAATAGATTACTTCAAAATATCCGGTTTTAAGTCTCATATAGTGTTGACATTTGTGTCTATTAGTCTTCATGGTTATAACTTACAACTAATTACTTCATTAATATTTGAAATTAAGTTTAAAATTAAAACAAAGAAATGAGATTACACATATCATTTGGTGACACGTATGTGCCAAAATCGTCACGTGGAAGTATATTGCCACAACAGTCAGGTCGTTATATGTTTTTCACACAATAATAACGAAGCAACAGATGCAAATCATCTTATCGAAAGGATTAGAGTGCATAATGCTGTCAAAAGGTTTTTACAATATTAAAAGGGAGCATTACAGGATTAAATTTCCATTTTCCTATGAACTTTATTTACATTCTAAGTGTGTGCATCACGGTCAACTGTATAAAAGTGTTTATAAGTGTAAGAGAACTCTTAACTCATATTAAACCAATACAAACTTCCATGATACGTTTAATGATATATATATATATATATATGAATAACATATTAATATAATGTAAAATATGTGATACTTTAATAGCAAATTGACACCTAAAGCACGTACAACGGACGTGCTGATACACTAATATATATAAAAGTACGAGATATTGATCTAATTTGCCTTATTTCAAAAGTATCATTGTACCCCAGTGGCTTTTTATTGCACCATTTCAGGTTCGTTACATTTGGCCGTATGCTTTCATAATGCTTAAATTCATTATTCCAAAATATCCATGTACCACTGTGACTGATTTTTGACATTTTTTTCCTCACATCCATCTCAACCTAGCTAACTCGTATCGCATGTACGTTTGTCCTGTTTTTTCATATCTTTGCTGTATCATATGTTCGTTGCCTAACAATTAATTTCACACGGTTTTTGTCTCCTACAGCGTTCCAAGTTTTTAATGGGAAAAATAAAATGAGGTATTTCTCCAATTTTGCTTCACATTTTGCCATACTTAAATAATGATATTACAAATTTGCCCATTGACATAATTAACAAAACCAAATTAATTCTTGAAATTATCGTACCTTTTGGTAAATGTCCTTCATTCAAACAATGCAAGCAAAACAAGCTTTTAAACAACATTTTAAGAGGCCATTGCATTCCCTAGGGCTAAACAAAATTCATACATCACGTAAGTTTTTATTTTATTATAAAATTATATCTTCTTTAATATAACAAAAGAACTATAAATATTCGACCAAAAAATTAAGTAGAAAACTGTAATTTAATAAGAAGATAAATTTAATAGTTTAACTAGTATAGATAAATTTAATCATCAAATACTATTTCATATTTGGTTAAATATGATTTTATGGTGAAATGATATGATTGATAAATGAATGTGACTATTTAAAAAACAAAATTTCTTTATGTTATATATACCTTCAAGTTTTCAAATAGATATATGGAAATTCATTTGAAGTCCCTTCTCCCTCTAAAACTTTTCATTAAGTCTCAAAAGAGTCTCAACATTATTGCTTGAAAATCTCAATGGTCGCGTTCTTATATTTCAAGAGGTATGTAATCTCTTATAAGATATTCATTCCCTTATAATTTGTAGATACTTTATAGGTTTTTAATAGAGAATATTTATATATGGCTCTCATGTAACCTTTTATATCTTGTTGTTCATAAATTTTACTCTTTTTATAAGGATATCATAAATTTCCATCTATATTCTGAGTTATTTTTTTGATTGTCTCTCATCATTTTCTTTCTAATTTTTTCTCCGTACTCTTGGTCATATTTTTATAGAAAGTAGGAAATTGAGCGGTGGGGGCCTTTGGCCGACAACCACCACTGCACATGACTTCGTCAGGAGCGGTGGTTACCGCCGACGAACCACTATCAGCCGATTTGCCTTTCTCTTTCGTTCTTCCATCCCATAAGTTTGCTATTTATGTGTGTATATGTAATTATTCTAATTTTTTAGAATTTACAGATTTTAAATTTAACTTTTGAAACATAAAAATATTCAAATCATTGGAAAGGCCTTATTTAAATATTAACAAATATTATGTCCCGTTTATACAAAAATAAACATTTTAGTTTGAAAGAGAAAATGTTTCAAATGTTTTTATTTTTTGGTACTTATCCCAAATGCAAATTGAGAAGATATTGAAATTATATGTGATTTACACACAAAAGAAAATTAGCAATAATTGTACTTTCGAGGTAATTTTTTTTACAAAGAATTAGAATTATAAGCAACAAGATTTGTGCTCACACTACACTCGACTTAGTTATCAATAATCGTACTTGCGTGAAGTAACGTAATTGTTTTCATTGCTATTTTAAAATTTCTGTAAAAATATAATTATATTCAATACCTTTATAACATTTATCAACTAATATAGATTATCAAATGTTTTTATGATTTTAGTATGAAATCATAAAATTAATTAAAGAAAGGACATGCTGAAGAAAACAAGAGAGATGGGAGAGAGAGGGGGAGAAAGAAGATAGGAAAAGTGGAATAATTGTTAGTTAATGAAGATATGGATTGACTAAATCACCCTTTATTAACTTTCAATAGTTTTAGGGCTTTTCATTTAGGGTAAAATGCACTTTGCATCCCCGACCAATTAACTGAGTTTGGCTTTACCTCCTGTCCTTTAATATTTTGTAAAATACCCCTAGACCTAACTAAAAAATAAGCAAAGTGACTCCCCGATCAAAGTTTGTAGACAATTCCAATCAAATGAGCTCACACGCTACTGACATGGCATTTTATAAAGGGTAAACTTGTTATAGAAGTAATTGATACCTGCAAAAGAATTGAAAAAAAATGAAATTGGAAAAATAAATTAGGCCACTAATCAGTAACCCATCACGGCCATCGTTTACTTGATAACCCCACTATTTCCACCTTCTCGCCAATGACCTACCGCTGCAACTTTCTCACCAACAACCGGTCGACGTTACCGCTGCAGAGTCGACCATCTCTACGAACCCACCTCGTGCAACACGCAGTCTTCTCCTCAAGCAGCTGCAATCCATCTCCCAAGCTGACCAGAACCAAGGGTCTTATCTCCCTGACAGTCTCCTACCAGGCTCCAGTGTAGACAACGGTGACCCATCTCCTCAACCATTCACTGCAGACAATGGCGGCCGCATCCCCCTGCCCAAACTCCGGTACATTTTTCAGCTTTCTGACTCGACTGATTAATGTTTATATACAGACATAATTACATTATAATGATGCAATATTTCATTTATTGGAAAACATGAAGGCATACTCATTGTAGTTCTTCTCCGACAATCTTTATAGGCACATACCTCCCTTCAATCGACAGCTCGCGATGGGTTGGAAGTTGAAAGAGGGCAGACATGAAAAATCAACTCCATAATGTGGTCAATTTAATCTTCTGGAAGCTTCTCTTTTTTGTGGAATGAAATACAAGACTGAGAGAGAATATGCATTTTCGTTATATCAAAAAGAACAATGAAGTTTGTTGATGTGCTTCAGATTGCAGCCCAACATGTATTCGAATTTTCAAGACCAGACACTCATTCTAGAAGACTCCATAACAAGAATTTAGCTTAATTAGATATTGAGTTTCCTATATTGCTATGATATATTTTCCCTTAATTAGATATTATTTCCTATATTAGCTTGAGTCAGTAATCTTAAGTTTCATATTTCAAATTATTACATTACTCTATTTCAGGAAAGTAATCTAGAGGATATCATATATCAGTTTCCTATTTTAGAGTCAATGGGGTGTTTTCCCTCTATATAAATATGCACCTATTGTAAGAGGAGAAAAAGACGAATTTGATGAATATTTGAATGAAATTGCCTAGAGCGTTTCCTTTATTTTTTCTTATCTAAACAAGTCCTTTGTTTAGTGGCGAAAACCCCGATTCTTATCGTTCATCCTTGAGCGTGGCGAATCAACCCGACTTTTCTTACTCGTGGGGAGTCATCTTATCGAGTGAGTTTTGTTGGTTCTACCCTTCACCTTTCTTTCTTATCAAGTTCTGGTTCTTGAGCCTATCATTTGTGGTCCTACAAGCTTCGAAAACAAAGTGGAAAAAGAGATTGTGTTGGTTTTTTTATTGCTTGACACGATAATTGAAAAGGACAATGTGTAGTTTTTTAAATTTTTTTATTGTCATGGTTATTGAAAAGGACAATGTACCTCTACTATAATATGAAAAATGAGAAAGACACTTACTGAACTATTGTTTGGACCAACTTTATCACATGCATTTGTTTTGGTTGTTGTATGGGGGCCTCTAACATGTTTTTATTTAATTCCTTACCTTGTTATTGTTGTACCTCTATTATAATATGGAAAAGAAGAAAGACACTAACTATTATGTGTTGGGAATTGGTGTATGCCCTAGAGGCAATCTATAATCAGTTCTGTAATATGATATCTATTTCATTATATTACGAGGCATATCTGTTATTGTGTAGATTGCGCTAAATATGATTTTACACAATAATGTCCTTGGAATAGTAGGTTCAATAGGCATCAAGTGTGACTTGATTGTGAGATCCTATAATTAATGAACATTATTCCTAAATGTCCATAGTCAAAGTATTATCGTTAATTAGGACAACGATAATACGGTTAGACTAGTGTGAGTGTTGATTGATGACCAAGTCTCATAGGTCATGGATATGGAGATATCAAATCACACCACATGTATACATTAAGAGTTATGTGTATTGGAATGACCCACCATGAGATTGCTACATGGGTTGTTACGTGACTGTCATTAGCATATCTCAAAGTGACTATAGTGTAATGGTCCTTTGACTTGAGGTCACCATAGATTCCTACATGTAATGTCATATACTTTGATACTGTCAAACGCCACTGTAATAGGATGGTTATAAAGACAGTTATTGGGTATACCACAGAGCATGGAGAGGAATGTGAGTGATCAAAATAGAATTTGTCCCTCCTACGAAACGGGAGCGATATCTCACGGCCACTTGGTGGTTAAGTCTAAAAGTGTATGCATACCCAAATGAGTCGATATAATGATATCGAGCTCATTTGTTCTGATAGACTTACCCAGTAAACCAAGAAAGAGAGATATTGAGCCATACAAGGATGTCATCGACCATGCCTTGGGCTCAATAGAGATATAGAGGACAATGGATTATATTACACGGTAACGTAGGTCACGAGGTTCGTCGAGAAATTGACTTTCCGATTACTTGAGTAACATTGATGCATTGCTAGATGCCGCTCACTGTTTGTAATATTGAAATAGAGATTTCGATATTACTATCAACGTAATTGGGAACCTACAGGGTCACACACGACGACTAAATTGACGAGATATTTTGAAATAATAAAATCGTCTAATTGAGATTAGATGATTTATGGTGTGACCGATTAATCGAATATTTAATGAGATTAAATTTATCGATTAATTAGACTCGATTTATTAGATTAAATGGACCTAATTGATGCACGATTAATACGGTGACACATGGGCCAATGGTTTAATGACATTTACTTGGACACATGTCACTTGGAGCCTTGATTTTCCTTGTCCCACATCGGCTAGAATTGGTTTTCTTCCTTCCCCTGTTGCTTATAAAAAAAGGGGGCAGATTACTTTTATATATATATATGCTTATATATAAAAGCGCACACATATTATATATATATATGCTAATATATATATGTACGTGCATATATGTGTGCATATAAAATATATATAATTTGGGTTGAATTGTTCAACTCAAATTAGGTCCATTAGTCTTAAAAATTTCGGGTGTTGCATCGGTGTTTTCTTTCGAGTGTTGGTCGCTAGCACCGCCGATCTCGAAGACTCGTCGACAAAGTCGGTGTGGACACCGGTAGAGGCGTCACGCGTGGGACGCTTGGTCGACAATTTTAAATATTCCAGGTACGCTTTTATTTACTCTTATTCTTCTAGTAGGTCTTGGAATTAGTTTCACGGGTAGGAAATTTTGAATTTCTGTTCCTTTTTCGCTTCCGTTG
This sequence comes from Punica granatum, assembly GCF_007655135.1. Classification (NCBI taxonomy): domain Eukaryota; kingdom Viridiplantae; phylum Streptophyta; class Magnoliopsida; order Myrtales; family Lythraceae; genus Punica; species Punica granatum. Next base: position 102,653 of record NC_045130.1, read on the forward strand.
CGCCCCGTGGAACTAGCATTATGTTCTTTTAAAAAAATGGTTTAATTCCTTACTTTGTCATTGTTTTCATTTGATTTTTCTTAGTTATTTCCATATATTGAACTAACACTTTATGAATTTTTTACAGGGAATAACAACAACTAATTTAGCATCAAGATGTACTATTCTGGTTAGTTTTATAACATTGGCTACTTGAGGTGCTATGTTGGGGGAAATGTCAACTACTTTGACTACTGTGAGGGTGATGAGATGTCTATGATAGAAGTGCATGATATGGTCAAAAAAGTTGGATTAACAGAATTTACTGCTTTTTACTTTCATAGGGAAGGGGAAAATAATTGCAATGCTTTACAGCTTACGCAACATGACCATGATGTAATGAAATTGCCTTGCTTTGCTGATCCATAAAGGGTTGTTGGGATTTTTATTGAGCATCAAAAGGTAGATAATAATATTAGTGAGGGTGCATCTGATTTGAATAATTTTCATGCTAGTTTTTCTGAGTTATATCAACCTACTGTTGCTGAAGAAATTAATCTGAGAGTTGGTTCTGATTTACATGAAGAGCCCCTTAGAAATGTGGCTATGAATATTAAGGATGTTGTTTTGGACAATAATGATAGTAGGGAAGATGATGCAGCTTCCATTGGAGATGATTCAAAGCACTATCGGTGGAGAGAGAAATGAAGGGGAAAAATGCCATGATAGTTTATGAGAAGATCAATAAAGAGAATACAAAAGTGACTTACGATGGATACAAAGCGTTTAATCCAAAGTTGGACATGGATGATCTAGAATTTGAAGTAGAGTCATGCTTCACAGATACTGACATACTGAGGGCTGCTATCAGACAACGCTCCAAGGTGCACGGAAAGAACATCAAGCTCACTAAGAATGACAAGTTTAAGGTGCAAGCTAAGTGCAAAATCAAGACCTGTCCTTAGAAGTATAAGGTGACTGCTGCAAACTCCACATGGCTAACCAACAACTATCATGACAGGATAAAAACTGATCATGATTGGAAGGTGAATTCAATGATGGTGGTGATGAAAAAAAATGCAGGCTATCATTTAGCAAGTATCAAATTTATAGGACTAAAAATAAAGTTAGACATATGGGGATCGATTTAGATGCCTAACAGTATGGTCTTCTATGGAGCTATGCAGCAAGGATCAAAAGACAAGATCTCGAGACAACTGTTAGAATCAATACAAAAAATGTAGAGGATGAAATGAAGTTCAAGCGATTTTACGTATGTTAGGCAGCTCTAAAGAAATGTTTTCTCGATGACTACAGACCTGTGATTTTTCTTGGTTGCTGCCACTTGAAAACATATCTTGGAGGCATACTTCTATGTGTTGTGGGGATTGATGCTAACAATAGCATATACCCCTTTGCATATGCAGTGGTTGAGAAGGAAAAGAAGAACTCATATCTTTGGTTTTCATAACTCTTGATACAAGACTTGGGCATAGAGGAAAATGGTTTGTGGACCATAATGTCTGATAAGTAGAAGGGACTGATGGATGCAGTTCCCAACTCTGAACATAGATTCTATGTGATGCATTTGTATAGCAACTGTAAGCAAGCAGACAAGGGGCTAGCTCTGAAAAATATTCTTTGTAGAGCAGTCAGGGCATCTAGGATTTTTTTTTTTATTTTGAAGTAGTAATGAGGGAGCTAAGAGATAGAGACAAAGCTGCCTTCCCCGTTGCTTGCTAACAGACTAGCTACAAATCGGTCTAGATCATACTTTAGCACTCAATCAAAATATGATGTCCTCTTAAATAACATGTGCGTGTGTTTCAATGCCATGATTCTTGGTGCAAGAGGTCTACCATTACTTGACATTTTGGAGACTGTGAGACTAATATTGATGAAGAGAATTCATGTCAGGAGGGACCAAATGAAGAAGTATTCAAGGGAGATTTGTCCTGCCATTCAACAATTTTTGGAGAATCTCAAGAAGAAATCAAATGACTTCATTGTTCATCGGAATGGAGATACCAAGTTGGAGGCTGAGGATTCTTATGGTGATATGTCAATTTGAGGATGCAAACATGTTCTAGTGGAATATGGCTGCTTAATAGTAATCCTTGAGAACATGCAATTGCAGCCATTTTTTTTTACAGGGGAGAAGAGTCTGAAGCCTATGTTGATGAGTGCTATCATAAAGAAACCTTCTTGAGGATTAATGAATCTGGCAGTTGGCCTGACTCTGAGATTCCACCTTTGCTCCCTCTAGAACATGAGAAGTTACCTAGTAGGCGCAAGAAGAATAATAGAATAAAGCAACTTGATGAAATTAACTTGGAAGGCAAGAAGGTAGCAGCTATAGCTAAGTCCCTTGTTAAGGGTAAGTTTGTTGTGAATATTAGGAAGATAGGGAGGAAGGGAATTATCATGACCTAGAGTGTTTATAAGCAGAAGCACAATTTAAGGACTTGTACCTCGTTAAAGCACAATCACGCAGATAAACTAGGCCTGGACATCCCTGCATCATTTCGTGATCATACAAAGAAGAAGAAAAAGGGTTGGTTTAACTTTTAATTTTGCTTGCCTAAATTTGGTGTATCCCTTACAGAAGTTAATTTTTATTAAATAAATGTAATTTTCCTCTGAACCTTTAATTTCAGTTTTCATATAATATTGTTGATAGACCTGTAAGTAGATAAAAAAATGTATTATTATTTTTTACTTTTTCAGGAAACACAAGAGTCTGTTGTCAAACCTACAAGAGAAAAGTGGAATTAACAGCTACTGCAGTAAATGAATCAGAGAGGACAGCACATGCAAGGAAGAAATTGGAGATGTGAAGAAATTGGATGGCTTCAGAGTCTTCAGTAGCAAGTTGTTACTCAAAGTGAATTTGGAGAACAAAGTAATTTTTTTCTTTTGTTTTATTCTGGAACATACTGATTTAGTTCTGGACATGATTTATTTTGTGTTTTTCTTCCTTGGATTAAGCGTATACGGTTTCTAGTTTTTTTTTTATGGATGAATGACCGCATTTTATTGCTGTGGAGAATGAATGATGTAAATGGTGGATGACTTATGTAAATGTTGATTTATCTTGCAAATTTGAACTCATTTTGAATGGTGGTGATTCTGGCTCGTTTTCTTGATTTTGGCTTATAACCTGCTAATTCTAATTGTTTTGCCAAACAAAATGTTTGAGAGAAAATGACATAGTAAGATGGAGAAGGGTCAAGAAGGCTGACTTGCCGAGGCGTATGGTTGACGAAAAGCCTGCGTGCTGCACGAGGTGGGTTCGAGGAGATGGTCAACTCTCCAATGGCGGCGTCAACCAGTAGTCAGCGAGAAAGCTGCGACAGTAGGTCACCGGCAAGAAGGTGGAAATGGTGAGGTTATCAAGTAAACGATGGTTGCAATAGGTTACTAATCAGTGACCTAATTTATTTTTCCAATTTCATTTTATTCAACTCTTTTGTAGGTATGATCAATTACTTCTGTGACAATTTTGCCTTTTATAAAATGCCATGTGAGTGGCATGTGAACTAATTTGGCCAGAATTGTTGCTTTACTTTGACCGAGGAGTCACCTTGCTATTTTTGGGTTAGGTCGAGGCTACTTTACAAAATAATGAAGGTCGGGAGGTAAAGCCTAACTCAAATTGGTCGGGGGTGAAGTGCATTTTACTCTTTTATTTAATTATACTATCTAATCAAGGACATTTTTGGGAGAAGGAAAGTTAGAGCAACTACTTGTATTCCCCCATTATAATAGTATAGATTAGAGGATCTTTTTTTTGTAATTTTACTTTTCTCTCATTTTTCTTTAACAGTATTCGCTTATTTTTTTTCTTTATTATCATGATTTTAATCCTAATTTCTGCTAAAGTATTTTTATATTATTTTAACATTTATTATAGGTACAATGCAACTAGAATATTAGATTACTAATATACTTAAAATGAATATTTATTACAATGTCTTTTCGATTAAGCATTAGAATTAAAAAAAATTTCCTTCTTTTGTTTCGATTAACTATTTCAAAAGCCTAACAAATATATAATAGTCTGGTAATGTGCAAAATTAAAAAGATTATACATTACTTCTTATATTAACCATAACTTTATAAGGTAAATTGATTTAATTTAGGCAAAAAAATTGAATTAATTACTTATAATTTTTGATATTATCAATTATATTTTATTAAAATAAAAAATTATAAATATACATTAATGATATTAAGTAATTCATATTTGATTTGGTATGTTTAAACCAACCAATAAGATTATTAGTGATGTTATATAATTGATTATATATTATAAGAATGAAATTTAATTTTTTTTTGTATATTTTCTAGCATTTTATAAGTATTATATCTTAACACTTAATCGAGAAATATTTCATGTGTAACGCACAAATAAATCCACTAGTATAATATATATGCATATAGCGAGTGGTGAAGTTAATTATTCCTTCTTCTCAACTTCTTTTCAGGACTGAAATTAATTAGCCCCATTATTGCAAGCACGATCAGAGACATCCTCATGCTCATAAGAATGTAGGCGTGCATCTAGTTCATTATTCTATAAATGAGGGTTTATTAATTATATATTTGCAGAAATTAGATTGATAGGCAATAGCAGAAAAAGGCAAGCAAATTAAGTTACAACAGCTAGCAGGGTTGATTCGAATTAATATATATTCCATGCACATTCAGAGACATTAATTCCATGCATATTGTTTTCTGCAAGAGTGTCCGATTGACAGAGGATATACGTATAAATAGAAGAAATCCTGAAAAAAAGACAGTACAATATGCGACGTCTCTCACTCGAAAGGAATACCTTGTACAACCAAATACGATACCCATAATAAACATGCTTAACAATCACCAGCAGCACCTGCGTGCGTACGTTCACAGGGCAAAATCTGCAAAGCAAGCATGTACAAATTATAATTAATTGACTAAATCAATTATCTAATAGATATATATATATATATAAATATAAAAAATAGAAGCTGGGTTTTGAACTGGGTTCGAGAACCTAATTCAAGGCTTGGGTTCTCGATTGGTTAGCGGGGGTGGTGGCCGCTAGTCAGGCACAATGGCCTCCAGCAACCTCGACGAGGGGTCACTGGCCACTAGCTAGTGTGGCCACCAGCCGCCCCCACCCCCCCCCCCCCCCCCCCCCCCCAAAAAAAAAAATAGAGAATCCATGGCTTCTCGATTTGAGGGGTCGATGACCTTGTCGGCGGCTAGCACATCACTGATCTTGAAAGTTCTATTTAGCGAGATATAATTTGTCCACCTCTTAGAGAGGCCAATAACATGGCAGACACTTTTGCTAAGCAAGGTACTTGTCGGGAAGATGAATTTGTTGCGTGGATTGGCTTGACATCATGATCTGCTTGCGTTCTCCCTTGTACTTGTTAGGATCTTTGTTATGCTTTACCTGTTTGGTGTATCTCCTCCTCTCTTAGCTCTATTTGTGTCACTCTCTCGATATTTGATAACAACTGGTTGTTTGGTTGCTTTTGTAAATGTGGGAGTTGCTTAGGTGTTAGTCATTTGTTCCTCCCACATGAATTTTGTAATCTGGTCCTTCCACTTGGATTTTGTAGTATGTTATTATCGTGGGGGGGAACCAGCCTTGAACTCTCTCTTTGCTATTTTGCTATTTTTTTTTAATTTGCCACATCAGAAAAGAAAAAAGTGCACGTGGAAGGCGAGGTCAGCAGTTAACGGTCAAACTTAATGGTTTGGCTCAATTTGGGAACAAAATGAGACGTGATTTTCTAAATTAAATTTCAAACATTTAATTTTATTTGGGAAAATTTTCAAACGCGGTGATTTTGTGGGCAGTTACTGATAAATGAAAATGAATTAAGCGCCATGCACACCTGATATTGGAAATAATTAAAATATTCACCATGCATCCATATACAAATTAATATGTATGTAATTATTATATTTTAATTGTCAAGAGAGGGTATAGCACATTGGCGTAACTCTCACCTGGTGACCAAGAGATCTCAAGTTCGATAATCAGTTGGACTACCTGTGTCCCTTCATTAGATATTTAGGATTTTTATTTGAAAGTACTAGATCCATGAGCCTCCATTGTAATAAAAAAAAAGTTATATTTTCATTTAATTAATTATGTTGATAAGGTGGAGGGAGGGACTAGTCGATTCAATCATTCATATATGTGTGTGTGTGTGTGTGATATATGATATGTTTGCTGAGATGAAAGATTAGAAACTCGCCTTAATTAATTGCCTTTAGTTCGTAGCAGAGCGACGGACTCATCAGCAGTTCCATCAAGTTTGATCAGGTGGGGGTTGGGGAGAAGATCACTCATGAGCGGTTGTTGATTACCATGATGATTATTATCGTCTTCCTCATCGGCCGGCACCGGCAGCAACGTCTTGTTCATGGCCCTGGCACCTATGGTCTCTGATCTGCCATCGACCTCCCCAGGTCCTCCAACTTCCAGCTGCTGCTCCAGCTCTGGATGTATCTTCCTCTTCAGCATCTTCCTCATCAACTAACCGACACATTAATTTAATAAAAATTAATAATCAATCATCAATCATTCAAATTTATATATAATACATATATGTATATTATATCATACCATATCATCTATATATATATATATATAAATGTATTAGTTAATTAACTGATTATTACCTTGTGGAGTTTCTTGATAGGGCGGGATCCATGTGACATATACTGAGGGATGAATTTCTTGGCAAATGAATGGGCCTTCACGGCCTTCTTCTTGCCACGGGAAGCCTCCTCTTCTTCTTCATTCTCTTTCTCCTCGTCCTCCTCGTCATCCTCCTCCTCCTCTTCGTCCTCCAACTGATCATGATCATTCTTCTTCTTTAATTTCTTCTTTCCCAAAGAGGAGTTAATAGCTTCCCATAATTTTGGCTCTTCGGTGGCATGAGCAGACTCAGCGAAGAAGAGGTCTGCAAGGGTTGTCCTCTCCCCTTTTGTTTCCCTTTTCAAATAAGGAATGTTATTATTAATCCTGCTACTGCTGCTTCTGAAGCTGATGGTTTCCGCATCCTTGCAAATTACATTTTGCAGGTGCTGGTGGTGATTATAGCGGCAATGATCTTTCTTCTCATTAACGTGGCTGTCCCTTGGTTCTGGTATAATAAGCGGATTCAGTTCCTCCTCCTCCCCCTCGTCATCATCACCGTACTTCACAATATTATTCATGTGGTCGTCTCCTCCCCCGGCAATAATAATAATGCTATTACTATTATCGACGACCGGATATTCATATCCATCTCCCTCATCCACGATCCCTTCATGGCTGCTGCCACCTGAGGAGTATGAGTTCAGTCCATGGACGCAGTCCTTGCCCTTCCCCTGCTGTTGCTGTTGGGTGATCAGTGGATCATAACCGAACGTGCCGATGGTCAAGATCCCATATTTCCAACTGCCAAGTCGCCCATCAACCTGTTCCAGTAATGTCTTCGCAACTGTTCCTCCTGCTGCTGACTGATCACTCTTCTTCCCACTTCTACCGAGACCATCATCTGCGCCCGAGAGAGATACACATGTACGTATATGCATACACACGCACACACACGTATCATTTCACTGTATATATCTATATGAGTGGTCCTCTCCCCAGGTTGCGGAGGAAAACAAAAGAACAGAAAAGGAAAACGCTGTCTTAATTAATTTTCTTCAAGAAAGAAGAAAGTGTGAAAACAATGCCACATGGAAAGTCGTCAATCGGACCTTTCTGGAGCTGGTCGGCATTCAATCTCCTCTGCACCCAGTCGAAGATCTGCCAACCCGCGTCACAAAGAAACAGATTATTAATTCGGAAGGGAATTACACACACACACACATATATATAATTAAGAGACAACTATGACGAGAGAGAGGGAGACCCGGGTTGAGATCTGTTTGATTAATGTTGTCATGCAATTCTTATCAATTAAAACAATGATAAATGCATGGTAATAAGAACATTAATTAATAAAGAGGATAATAGTAAATAATGCATGCACAGATGAATCTAATAACCTTCATGCTCCTCATTCGCTAATAGCTAGCTCTGTCTCCCCTGCAAGTTGGCCGACGATCAGATTCCTATGAATGGAAACAAACTGTCCAAGTGAGTGAATATGGGAGATGACTATTGGAGAAGAGACCTAGCTAAAAGCAGGACCATCCCCAGTGCCAGGCTATCCGGACGACACGTGGCACTTGCACGGGCCCGCACGTACTCTTTCATTGGGGTTGCATATCATGACATGTTTGGGCAGCCGCTAGCACAAATGTTGGGTCTGGCTGGCCTGATCGATATGCCTAAATTCCTTGGACATGATTTATAGGCACTACTTTTACAAACCCAACAAAAATAGAGAAATACCATCAAATGTGATAATTTAATGGTTTCAAACTCACTTCTATATGATTTGGGGACCCCAAGTCTCGAGTGCAAATCCTTCGAGAGCATGTGTTAGGGTGGGATCTTTGACTTTTGCCCGGTGTGCGAACTCGAATTTCATCTCGTCCTCATGTGTGCACATTAATCACATGACTTACGTATATTCACCTTCCCAAGGGACACTTGACGAACGCGCATGAGAAGAAGTCGCCACTACTTGATTATGACCGGAGGTCGAGAACATGTGAGTTGTTCAGGTCTAGCGGTAATGGATACACTTAGTTAGTTAAGGCATATAGTCTTGCGGAACGAAGAGTTCCAAATTCATGAGGTTCTATTATGTGCGGGCTTATATCCCGCACGCCTTATCGGTGCTCTAATTTGTCTAAGATTTATCATTTTTAATTTGTTTACTACTTGATTAGGTTGGTTTGACACCGTAAATTAGTGAAAACAATCGATTCAAATTAAGATGCTGAAACAGGAGTGAATCCTCGTGTCCAAGGATGGGTCCATCGTCCTTGCGTCTTGACTAACTGGACTATGATGGCCGGTTCACTGCGTGGACCGAGCCTGTGACTCACGTGGTCCCACTCGTCTCAAGGACCCATAAACCGACTCGATCAATTTCGACACTCGAACCTCTCTCTAGCCGACTGGGATCATTACAAGAAATGAATGTACAAATAAATTCCTCACAATGTACTCTCAAATAAATACAAATTACATCAAGTGGATCATAGTCGGTTCGCGTTCGGCCAATATTTCGCTCGCATTCGCCATGAGGCAAGAAAGATCGAAATTGAAATTAATGCAATGTAGGCTCATGAGAGCCGAAGATCAGGTCTGACCGAATCAGTAGGTCCTAAAAGGACTGGATAGTTCTCGAGATGGCCATGAGATTGATCGAACTCCCGAGTGATTATTTAACCTTGTTTCGTGCATCCCGACCCAAGTCATCCTCCGCTTGGATGCTACTCGGGTTAGAACGGTGACTCAAGGCTAGATCCCATACTTGGCTCGGATGGTGCGCACTTGGTGTGTGGGAGCGTTGAACCCCATGATTGATGGTTTGGGGTGTTGAACCCCGTGTTGTTCGTTTCATACGGGTTCAGGCTCGAACCGCCATAAAATAGATAATAACAAATAGGAAATAGATAAAAACATAGAAAATAGACAATGTGTGACTTAATCGTCGTGTTTACGTGATTATTAGGTTGTGAACCGAGGTCGCATATCAAACATGTTTATATTCTAAGCAGATAAAAATAGAAATGGGCATACACGGTGAAGAGTGGTCATGGGCCGGCCCGAGAAGGACATGTAGCATTCGACTTTGCTTTGAAAAGGACTCGACGGATATGATGTCTATTGTCAAGCCATGAATGTGTGAGCTTAGTTTATGTTTATCTATTTTGTGACATTGATAAATTAATTACTTATGACAAACATGTATTTTGGCGAGAGACTTCTATGCTAGCTGTTATTCCCAGCTTGGAATCCTAAAACCAAGGGTTTTGTCTCTCCCATTTTCCCGTATTTAATTATGTAGGGTTCGAAGTTAATAAGTTTTCGTATTTTAATCCAATCTAAGTACAAACTTAGGAAGTAGGGATGCGAAACACCACGGGGATGTCAAGATCTATGCTCATATCCTATGAATGATCGGACAACCTTTCATGGGCCTTCCCTCATTTGCACCTCTTGTCTACATTCCTAAGCGCTCGAGTTTATGTTAAAATGACAAAAACACTTCGGTTGGACAAAGAGGATTATGCAGATAAAACCTATGCCTGCACGAGCTGCCCGTCTTTATCCTTGGCTCAAAGTGTTTCGACCACTCTAACCCTAGAGTTGTCGATAAATCATAAACAAATCGTCGTGTCCTTAAGTCGGAAAAATGTGTTTGTGATGAGATAAACCGAGACTGTGTGGAGATAAATCGAAACCGTATGATATGGATCGTCGAGGTTGATATCCGGTATCAACAGATCCCTTAAACCCTCTGGGGTCATATGGACCTCGAGGGAGCCGAGAAGCCAATCGCTTCGCCCAAAAGTGGTCCAAGAAGAACTCACAAGTTCCAACTTGAGCAACTTTAAATCGGGCTCGAACTCGAGTCATTAATAAATAGAGAATAAGCATAATTTTTTTATAAATACCTATTAATGTGTTAGATAAAATCACGTTTTCTACTGTTAAAAGCAACAAAACTATATTTTCAAAATTGTTCACCACACATTAATTCTACTTAAAATCCAGTAGAGAAAGGTATTTATATAACCGACATCGCACGCTTAAACGAAGCTTTAATTTGTTGGAATTGTCGGATGGAAGGTTGTGTTTGGTATTTGAGTTGAGTTGAGTTTTGATTTTAGTTGGTTTATAATAATTGTGTTGTTAAATTATGAGAAAAATGTGAAAAAGTAATAAATAGTTGGGAGAAAGTGATGATTAAGTAATGATTGTGTTATTAAAAAAGTAATAAATAGTTGAGAGAATTTTGTATTAAAAATTGAATTGAATGGTTAAAAAAATTGAAGAAAACAAGAAAAGTAATAATTGTATTGATAAATTGAAGACAAAAATAGTTGAGTTGAATTGAGTTAAAAAAAATTTATGCTGTTTGACTTTAGAAATTTTTAAAGCCATTCGTCCAACAACAAGGCATGCAAATATTACATAGTAGCTGGTCAATTGAAGGACCGCCTCCGTCCAACGGGGTAACTGATTATAGGAACGGACATATAATAGGTGCACATATACATACAAATATTACATATATGTATCTATATGTCTATATATAAAGGAAGACGAGAGAGAGAGAGAGAGAGAGAGAGGTCAGATTCGAATTATTTAAGGGGATGGAAAGGAACTAGAGATATGTGATCATCAGATCATAGAGTGAAGGATTTGAGGAGGGGATGGTGTTGAACAAATATTGGGTGAGTATTATTTATTTATTTAAATGTATAATATTAATTAAAATATTTAAAAATAAAAAAATTAATCTCATAATGAATTTATGTAATTTTATTTATAAATATTTTAATTAATTCTTAATACTCATCGAATCTTTAATCGATGGTGTTGTGTTGTTGCCCTAGTCGGGTAGTCAGGCTTAGCTACTTTCTTGTTGCTTGTCCGGCCAATTGCATTGGGAGTCACCGGATATGGTGGAGATTTGACGATTGTACTCTCTGGCTGCCTTCTCTTTTCCCCGCCTGGGCCCTACTATATATTCAAAAGTTAGAAAGAAAGATATTATATAATACGAAAAAATACCCCATCTTTTTTTTTTTGGCTAAGAATACCACTTCTCTCACCAAAAACAAAGCCTATTGAAGTATTGATCTAACAAGGAAAAAAAAAAAGTACGAAAAGCCTTATCGGTAATAATAAATATAAGACTTCTTCATTTTTAGGTGAATGTGTATATTACTACATTACAGCTTCTTTCTCAAAAATAAGAATATTAATTTCATTTTTATGCCTGCCTCTTCTTATCAAAGTCATGCTCAACTGATACTTGTAATTGGTTTCAAAATATTTTGGATTCGTTCAATCGAAAAAAAAAAAGTTTTAAATTCGATTTTCACCCACAGATCTTTGTATGCTCTTTTTGTAGTTTGCTATTTCTCATCCTAATATGCATCTTCGAGCTTCACTGCAAAATAAAATAAAATACTAATTCATTCAAAATTTCTAGGAATAAAAAGGATTCCGATATTCCCCATATATTTATAAATATATTATTACAAATTATGAGACCTATAGGTTTGAAAAGGGATATTAGATTGTGAAATATGAAACATCTATGTTCATAAATTAATAAATTAGTAGTGCCCTTTCTTGTGGTATTATGTGTGTGTATATACACATAAATATTATGTATGTACGTATGGTTAATTGACATATCCCATTTCTATTTATTAGCTTCGGATTCCCTTTTTTCAGGAGTTGCTCATAAAACTCGTGACAGGATCAGTATATTTGACGGGCGTGCATGCACTGCGTGGGTGCCAAAGAAAATGGTCATCGTGTCCACTGTTCCTGTCCGTCCAGGCCGGGCGTCGAGCCTACTCTGCTTCGGGGCCCCTCCCAGCTCCCATTATTCTTACTCCATACCAAACAATTCACGTCCCAACAAAAACATAGTTTCCTGCAGAGAAATTCCAGAGTCTGATGAACAGTAACTTAATAATTGCTTGTCATGCAATGGGAAGGCATGCTCAGCAACTCTACTTCTATTTTGAGTTCATTATCAGATTGTTCCCTAAAAGATTCCATAACCACCCATTTGGTCCCTGAAAGATTTTAATCACTTATTTCATGCTCGAAACATCATTCAATCTACCATATTAGTCCAGCTGTCACGTGATAATCTATGTGGATTACTAGCTATCTTAATTAAAATTTCCAGGACTCACAGGATTATTACGTTTGACTTAAAAATATTACCGGGAAATTCAGATTGCAGTGCTAATCCGTATTGCCATCAAAGTGGCTATCTAGATACACAATCAAAGGTTCCATGTGGTTTACCACTTCGGTGGTAATCTGAAAAAAATATTATTCCAAAATTGCCCCCGTCATCTTCTTCTTCTCCATTTTCCTTTTTCCTCGTGAAACCCTAGCAAGGTACCTGAGCATGAAAAATAACTAGAGCAGGCATTTTCGAAGTACACAAGCTTCGATTTTGAAATCCATGCTCTAATTTGGAGCTTCAATGCTTCCATTTCAAAGCTAAGTGCATCGATTCATACCACAGATAAACTGAATCGATGCTCTCTGCTTAGATCAAAGCACAAAAACTCCTAATTGAAGCCATGTGCTTCGAATCGAATCATAAGAGCTTCGATTCAGAGACTTGAAAGTTTTAATTTGAAGACTTAGGACTGGACGCTTTCACTAGAGCTGAGATCTTGGGCTTCCACCAAGCGTAAGCAATGACGGATGGTAGCAGGCTGCTACTGTCAAGGTTTGGTTTGATTCTTTTAATTATTTTTATAATAAAGATAAGGGTATTATGGAGATTGACTTGCACCTTTCGATTACCACCAAAGTATCAACCAAGAAATAAATAATAAAATTAAGTTAAATTTAATTTGATTTAAAGAGATAAAAATAAAAATAATTAGAAATAAGTATGTTAGAAAATTTGAAAAAAAGATTAAAAAGTAATTATAGTATTGTTGAATTGAGTAATAAATGTTGAAATAAAAAATTTATATAGTTGAGATAATTAATATTAAAAATTAGTTTAAATAATACGAAAAAGTATAAAAGAGAATTTAAGAAAATAAGAAAATAATAATTATATTATTCAATTAAATAAAAAGTTAAATTAAATTTTATTATTGGTAATTTAAATTTCGTATGTCAAATACAGATATTTCACATTACCAGTAATTTAATTAGTGGTAATATGTGTTTGTGGTAATTTGAATTACCAATAATCTTATGCAGCAATGTACCAAACGCAACTTAACGGCAAACCAACATAGAAACCTACGTGGAGAGTCGGGAGACAACGACACTAACACGTTTGGTTTTAGAGTCGATTTTTAAAATTTTATCTCTAATTTTAATTTTACTCACTACACAACAAAAGTTAACATCACAATTATTACTTTTTTATTTTTTTCAATCTTTTTAACAATTCTATTCAATTTTTAATACTAAATTCTCTTAACTATTTATTATTTTTCACACTTTTTTTTATAATTTAATAATACAATCATTACAACCCAATTAAAATCAAAACTCAATTCTACTAAACTCTAAAGTCAAAAGCACCAAACTTGGTAGATTTGGTTTTCGGGATGTCGATTCTCTAGGTTTTTTCTTACAATCACAGAATGACGTCGTTTTGGCCTCTTCTCTTAGCATATTAAATCCAAAACGACCTTCTTTCATGATTCCGGTAATATAAAAAGGAAAATTTTTAAAAGAAAAATACGAAAACTACTGTTCATCTTCTTCTATGGGCTGCAGAGAACAGCAAAGGCTCTACGCGAGCCATAGCTCGACCTGAGCTCGGTTCCAGTTCCGGCGAGCTGGACCTCGACAACCATGGCTCTGACATCAAGCTCCACTTTCCCGAATGGGAGCTCGGTGTTATGGTCGCCGCTGCAAACGGGAGGTCACCATGGGGGGAAGAGAGGCCGTACAGCTTTCTGTGGATGGGATCGCCTGAGGTGGAGGGTCACGGGAGCCGGAGCTCAGGCCGAACTCGCCCTAGCCGGAAAAGGGTCGAGGATGAGAGCTCGACGCTGGAATCTGAGCCTCGGGGAACGGATGCGAAGCAGCAGGTTACCACCAAGGGGGCTCATCGACGCGTGGGTTTAGTTGGGAATCCGACGATTGAGGCGCCGTGAGATTGCTGGTATCATCAATGATACAAGTCTTGGATAAGAATCTACAACGCACTAGAACGCCCTTGTTGACAATCCTTCAATCCGACAGCATCGGAGATGAGGTTGAGCTGGAGACGGCGCCGTCGAAGCTCGAGCGGCGACCCTCCCCGTGGCGGCAGCAAACAAGACAGGAAAGAAGCTTGATGGAAGGACGGCTCGTGTGAGAGGGCGTGGAGAAAGTTCGCCGAAGTTGAAGGATTGCCAGCGACGTGCTCCTGATGAGGGTCTCTCCGATAGCAGCCGATCGAGATCCAATGGGGACGGCGGCTTGGGAGGAAGAAGATGAAATGGGCTAGGGTGCCCCTTCGTTCCGCCTCGCTGCTTGCCCGATTTGGGTTTTCTTTAATTATTGAGTAAATTAACAATTCGACTTTCGAGATTGATATTCTATGAGATCTAACCTTAATTAATTTTGACATTGACCGACTAAATGTTATCAAATTGATTCTTCCGTCAATTTTTCATTAAAAATTGCACGGAAAATATTAAAAAATCATTTTATTTTTTTAATTCTTTATTGAAGTATTGTATGATTTAATATAATCTAATAAATTAAAAAAAAGTTGAGAAAAAAATCTTCAACAAATGAGGATAGAGAGAAAAGGGATGGGGGGAGTGGGCCTAAGGGAAGCCGCGCTGAAGAGCTCAATTGCCCACTGCTTGAACTTGGCCTGGGCGAGGATTTGTGGGTCTTTAGGGTGGGGAGGAGAAGGGCAATTCGGTGGAGGACGAGGTGGAGGGCCAAATCGATCTGGGAGCGAGAGGGCGTGGAGGGGACCTAGCTGTGGAGGTGGGCGGAGGCGGTGGGGAGCTAGTAGGGGAAGACGTCGGGGAAGGCATGCTGAGTGACGAAGAGTCAGTGAGTGAAGGCTGAGTTGCAGGCTGAGTCGAATTCTGGCGGCTTTGAGATTGCGGACTTGACTCTATTCCTCTACGATGATATTGTTATGTCCATTCTCTCTCTCTCTCTCTCTCTCCCCACCGCGAAATTGGCAAGCTGAAGAATATCTTAAGGACCCAGCAGCCAACTCAAGATATTACCATCACTTTGAGTCAAATTAATGTGGTTCAAGCATAGCAGAATGCATAGAGATATTCTGACAGAACCAAAGATCAGAAGTAGCAAGGGAGGAGCTCAACATCAGTCGTTCGAGATCTCAACCATGACCTGAATCTCGCTTCCTACCAAGGCCTTCAACATATTGAACTTTGCCTCGAACAACTTCACCTTCTCGATCTTGTTACATCAAAAGTAAAAAATGCCTTCAATAATTTTCAGAATTTTTACTTTTTAGAAGCATATAGAACCCACTTGGCCAATCATCGTGTGCCACGTGGCATTGTTATGTATAAGTCAGCTATTTCGGTTAAAGTTAACAGAGATACTAACAGAAGGGGTCAATTGATGTCCAATTAGTATGTCAAGATCCAATTTGATGTATAAAAAATTTTGAAGTAGGATTTGATGTAACATTAATCTCTCGAGAGCCAAATTATTAATTTACACTTAATTATTGTTAAAATTTTCTTTTTATTTTTTTAATATTTAAAATCGAAAACAATAAAAACGATCTTGTTTTGTTTATTTTATATTATTTGTAACGGCATTAAATTCATGTGTGCATCCACGTCAACTTTCAATTGTCTCATTTAACGACTGGACTAATATTGTAGACGGAATTATCTTTCAGGGATAAAATGGGTGGCTAAAATCTTTCGGGGACCAAACGGGTGACTAAGAAATTTTTCAGGACCAAACTGATAGTGAACTCTTCTATTTTCTAACACCAACCCCTCACCAAAAGAAAAAGAAAAAGAAAGAAAGAAAGAAAGAAAGAAAGAAAGAAAGAAAGAAAGAGCAGCGCCAGCTACTGTATACTAGTCAATGCATGTCGTCTAGGTGAGGGTGAACACTTGAGGAACAAGCTTAGCTTTTTCTTCTTTTCCCTGAGTAGACGATAAGTGGAATAAGCTAGTGGAATAAGCTAGGGGCTTGCTAGCAATTGAAGCCATAACCTGCCCCATAATCACCCAAAAGCAAAAGATTTGTTTTTTTTTTTTTAAAGTAAGCCATAACCATAGAAAAGGAAAAAGAAATAACTGTTGAGAAGTCCTGCATCCAATAGGAGATTCCAAAACGTGAAAACGTGGAGGAAATGAGGTAGGATTGACCCGAGAAAGCCAATTGCCTACTCCGGTGGTTGAGGTCACAATGACAAGATCGACCGCAATCACGAAGGCCTTAATATGAAAAGACGACCACTGACCGCGGTTTGGGAGACTTACCCCGGAGTCAAGGCTGCAAAATAGGTGGATGACCGCTAAAGGAAGCGGTGACCATAATCATCAGGCAGCCTAGTTCAGACAGAGATCTTGGACGATTTAACGTGTTGGGTAACTTTCTATTTGGACGGGATCTCTTGTAATATGTTTTCTACTTCAAATGGGAAAATTCTAGGGACACTAGGATATATTTTGAGGTAAATATTAGGGCATCTTCAATCTATATATACTAGAGGGGGAATCTTAGGTCAGGATAACACAGTGTGTAATCGATAAGATTTCGTATAATTCTTTTGGGAAATTCTCAAGTTATTTCGATCATATTTCTGACATAATGGAATCTTTTTATATTTTTTTTGGATCTTTTGTTCGATTTAGAGGATTTATCACATATATCTTGGGGATAATTTTTACTTCTCGACTAAATTCTTTGATATTTGGCACTCTTCCCCAACAAATAAGTACCAAATTTCGGGTTTCAGGTGGGGTTAAGGAGATTTCATGAACGAGTTTTGTAATATCATTACAACAGTGGTTGGTGAGTATTTGAATGCCAAGATTATCACCTGGTACGTCAGATATTTGGTGAATTTTTTTTTTTTCCCGTGATGCATCTTCCATGTTTCCGATGATAGAAGATTGTTTTCAACTTATCGCTTCACGTAAGTTATGAAACTCTTTACGGTTAATAGTTACGTACATGGAGTTGTTGGAGTGAGTAAAGTGCGAATTTAATTGCACAGTAATGAAATGTTATTGGCCTTTGTTAGGCATGTGACAGAATTAATGTTAGCCAGGTCTTACAATAAAAGGAAGCGAACTCAGTGATATGTGGAAACCGATACAACCCATTATCTATTACTAGCCACTCACCCAGGCGTCACGCGAAATTATTATCTGTGAAAATATCGCCACGTACTATCGCTTAATTAAAAGAGAAAAAATTAAGTACTAATTTTGTAAACAGATATTTTATAAATTTTTTTTTAAAATAATCTACGGATAAGATGTTGATATTTAAAATTACTCATCTAATTGATGAATTGGAGACAAAATAAAAAATCCTCCTTTGTCATCATAAATTCCAAATCTATATCTGTCATTTCAATATCCCGTGATACTTGAAATTATAATTTTCAAAATATTACGTAATAGATTCCAATTTTAGTATAGACAAAATTTTTCACTCATCTTTTTATGTAAATCTATTTACATAGAATAGCAATTTAACATTATTAGTAGAGTAGGAAATTTAAATATGAATAATTGTGAATGTGTAGCTTAATACAAAAGGGTTTTATAAAATTTTAAGGAGAGTTTTTAAAACCTCGACACTATTAAAAAATTATTGTTGTCCCCAGCAAAAATCCCATTTAGTGAAAGTAATAAAAAGTTTAATAATAATAATAATTTTTATCACGACCAATTATTCCATCTGGTGAAAGCTGTGAAAATATTTGATGATAATAATAATAATAATAATAATTGTTATTTTTGTACCCAACAATTATCCCATTTGGTGAAAGTCATGATAACATTTGATATATAATAACAATTTTTTTTTCTCTCTAACAATTATTTTTACCCTAGTAATTAAAATAATTATTATAGTTTTTTACCTCAACAATTATCCCATTTGAATGTTAAGAAAATATCTGAGGATTATAATTATAATATTGATATATAGATGTCGATTCTTGAGATGTTAATAATAATTGTTATTTTTGTACCCAGCAATTATCCCATTTGGTGAAAGTCATGATAACATTTGATATATAATAAAAATTATTATTATTTTTCTCTCTAACAATTATTTTTGCCCTAGTAATTAAAATAATTATTATTGTTTTTTACCTCAGCGATTATCCCATTTGAATGTTAAGAAAATATCTGAGGATTATAATTATAAATATTATAGATGTAGATTCTTCAGATGTTAATAATAATAATAATAATAAAGTTTTTCTTTTGTGCAAGTTACAAAAACTTATTACATGTAGTATTCTAGAAGTCGTTGAATGAGCAACCTCCATTTGAAGCGTTTGTATAAATGGCAAACAATGGTGAAAGCACCAATGATTATATATTATATATAGATTGGATGTTAAGAAAATATTTGTTGATGATGATAATAATTGAAATAAGAATAATAATATTGATATATAGATATATAGATTCTTGAGATATTAATAATAATAATAATAATAATAACAATTAAGCCAAAAGTCGTTGAATGAGAAGTCTCTATTTCAAGCTTTGGTCAAATGGCAAACAATGGTGAAAGTCTTAGCAATTTTATATTATATATAGATTGAATATTAAGAAAATATTTGATGATGATAATAATAATAGTAATCACAATAATAATATTGATATATAGATAGATTCTTGATATGTTAATAATAAATTAAATAAATAATAACAATTAAGTTTTTTTTTATGCAAGTTACAAAAAATTATTACATGTGGCATTCAAAAAGTCATCCAATGAGATGCCTCCATGTCAAGCTTCTGTACAAATGGTAAATAATGGTGAAAATCCTAACAATTATATTATATATATATATTCTAGGGCAATTAAAACCAAATTAATATGCCACTATTCTGCATTGATCGCCATAAAGAATCTAATTTCATCGCAAGGCAAAAGAACTAATAGAGCATCACTTTCATAGAAACAAACGAAAATAGCGCGGTTTTAAAACAAAATGAAAGTGCCCAGTCCGCATTCACCGCCACACGAAGACACCCCCAAACCAAGACACCCCCACAAAAATCCCATTCATGAGAGGGCAGAACAGCAAATTGGGTGATTTCACTGACCAACAATTTCAAGTCACAGGAAAAAAAGAGCACGAAACAAATTTGGGAAGCTCAAATAGCTCGCCAAGAATCGCTTAATAGAATATCAGAAATTACTCAAATTAGCAACCAGATTCAACCTCGATACTTTAATTATTCTCAATCCATTCGAATATGGGAAACTAGGCAATCGTACCTAGCATGCTTTTTAGGGTTAATGAAATCAAAAGAATGCAAACCCTAGTCCATCTAATGGTGGCTCCGATACCGCACCACAGAAATCCAAATAGATTTCTACTCCTACTCCTAGGAATACGGTAGATAGATTAATATTACACTAGTATCGATAATGCATTTGAATGGCATGTCGGGTACTCAAACTTGATGCGGAATTGCATATTGAGACTTACCAAGAACCATGATCGTATTGATCAGGAGCTTCCTCTCCTTAGCAACATCAATGGGACGGCAAAAATTTAATTAGGATAGGAGAAGGGACCTAACTTACAATATATTATAGCTCTAATGGGCTCACCTATTATGGGCCCATCAAAGTAAGAAGCTCACATTGCTGCTTATCTACAATACTCACTAATAGAGGAGTGCTAACCCATTAAAAAATCACTTATACGATTGAGTTATCGGCTAGTCTGTCAATTGACCGAATATCAATCTGTCTTTATAAATCGTAAATACACAATTAATGATAGCCCACTTTATAGTGGAATAAAATTCCAACATGGGAGTTTCCCGAGAGTGTACTACTCTAAATGAAGATATATATATATATATATATATATATATATTACTCTTTTTCTTTTTTTATTATTCTATTTTTTGGGTAATAACTATTACTCTGTTTTAGATGTAGTGTTCATTCGAGCGAAGCGATAAAAGAAAATAATCGGCTGGCCCATTAGTTAGTTTCTAAAAGATAATCTAATGGGCTTGAATTTTCAGCTCCCTACATAATCTAATGGGCTTGGAGTTTCAACTCCCTACGGCCAATGCCCAAACCCAGAAGAAAAAACAAAAACAGCACATATATAGAGAGAGAGAGAGAGAGAAATTAAATCTTTTGGAGTAAATTAATTTTTTAAAAAAGAAATCCATGAATATAATACTATAAATTAGAATTTCTAATAAGTAATAAAGAGCACAGGGTGTTTGACAGTATAAAAATAGAGAAGAACTTCATATCATTGTCACGAACACCGACGGCATCCTTATCCAAAGGATGAGCAATAGACTAGAATCAATGGGCGTGTAACTATCTTACGATACCACTAGCTATCTAGGTCTGTCCAACCTTTTTGATCTTTTAGTTGAGGTCGGACAGGTGGCCCAGTGCAAGATGGTGCAGACTATCTTGAAAATCTTGTGTACATTTGGTGGTTTTTTTTCAAAAGAAACTTTTAAGTTAGAATTTTGACTTGTCACATGCGGGCGAGTTCTTGAACTGCTCTTAGTGTCCTTCCTTTCCTACTAATACGGATTAATTGAAGTGATTTGGCGCTTATTCCGTTTAAGTAATGTATCGGTTCGAATTCTTGTGAATGCAAAAAATCAATACTGAAAAAGTTTTACCCCTTAGTAGGCTAACAAAACTCGACTAGATTAGTAGATGCCTAATTCAATTTTTGAATACCGGAGTTCACACTGAAAAATAAATTGATACCGGGAGAGTTTTACCTTTTAATGGGCTAATCCAACTCGATTAGATTAGTCGGGATCTAATTGAATTTTCGGATATTAAAGTTTCATACCGAAAAAAATTTCATCCATTCCTCTTATGTGGGAAAAGAAGAACACAAGAAGATATATAGCCTGCCATGGATACATTGTCGAGCTCTGTTTTGATCGTCAAATTGGTCCCTCCTGCTCGTGCAACTGCAACTGGAACTGCCCTCCATTCACAACCATCCTTATCATCATCATCACTTCAATGTTAGTTATATGCCCTACAGCCGATATATGTATTTCGATAATTCATATTTATTGCAATGATATTTATTCTGTTATTCATAAATCATTTATGTTTAAATGAGTAAGTCCATAAGATACTTGACAGATACTTCATTCTCAAATAGGATTTGCTCCTACATATATACTCATGCTAAGCATAATCAGTTGTATATGGAAGTAAGTGTCTAGTCAAGATATGATTTATTGACCTGAGTAAATAAGAAAAGATCCTAAGGGTTTGAATTTTGTTCTTGATCAGGAAATCCTTGGCCAAGGTGAATGAACTTAAATAGAAAAGAGTTTCTAGTTTAAGTTATATTGATCTGTAAATAAAAGCTTAGATGTTCCATATGATCAGCTATAGGATTTGACATTAACCATGACCCTAGTTAAATCAAAATCTGCAATGAAGGGACTCGAGTGCATGGCATATATAATCATTAGTTCATCAGAATGTCTTAATTGCACATTCGTCACTAACTGGATTATCATGATATGCTATTAGGCGTCACTTATGATCTTTGGGAACCGATGGCATTTTGAAAATTATGTTTTTGGTTGTGGACAGGAGTTCCCGATAATGTCAAAGTGGTTGACATTATAGTCTCTTTGCCACTTAGTGATGAACCAAGTTAGCCACATACCATAGAATGTGTTTGAGCCAAGAATTAATTGATTTTAATTAAGGCAGTTAATTAGTAATCAATTATCGGATTAGACTTGCAATGTAGTTGTAGGGTTGTTAGTGCATCCCAAAATCAAATCCAACATTGAGGCGAACCTATTTAAGGAATTATTATATTCGATATAATAATATCCTTTAATTAAAACTTACTATATATGTAGAGTGTCTATGTATTAGTAAATGCATTACAGTTTTTCTCTTGTAGGACTGATGTGAGTTATGAGATAATTCGTAGGTGGTTTTAGAAACTACTTAAGTCTTTGGGGCTTGTTTGCGAATTGTAATTAATTATAATTGCTAAATAACCCTAAGGGTTAATTGGCAAATATGTATATATATATATATGTATGTATGTATAAATAGATAAACGTGTGATATATGGAGGTATGCATGGCCGAATCCATGATTCCCACACAAGGCCAAAAGGAGAAAAATTGAGCGGAGGTGTTCAGCTAAGAAAAAAACAACTGCCCCACCTTTGCTCGAGACCAATCGAAGGAAATTAGTTCTCCTCTTGACCGCCAGTTGCATGTGGAGTTCACCTCCTGTTCCGCTTTTTCTCAAGAACGTAGTCTGATCGTGTGGGCGACCCGTGGAGACTAGTTTGAGTCGAGGAACAACCCTTTGGTAAAGACGCGTTCGTGTGGATGAGCTAGAGGCCGAATACTTGGGCGGCTTCAAGCAATTATTCAAGAAAGCGATTACTTGACGGTCTTGCGGGGATTTTGCAAATGAAGTTTTTTCAATAAACCTAATATGATTGTCAAGTTAGCATTGTTTAATCGTGACAAAGTGATACTACGTATTCAGAATAAGATTTCGAATGTCAATCCTATATGTATGAATTAATTGAATTTTAATTTATTGTTTATTTCACTTCCGGTGCATTTTTTATATCGTTTTCCTTCATTCAAATCCTCCCAGCCCACCACTCCATCCTCTCATCAGTATCACCTCCCCAATTCCAACCTCCTCATCTTTTCTTGTTCCACCATCACTACCTCCTCTTCATTCTTTCCCAGTCCCAGCTGGAAGACTTGGAGTTCCTCTTCCTCCTCCAATTATATCCATAACAACTATAAGCAGGCCGCTTCTCTCCACATTCCCCCAAGTCCTGCATCCCAAGTCCACCACTGCAGGAGATCCGCCTCTGGTTACGCTGCAGCTCTCATAGATGTAGCTCAGTCTGATGGCTCCCTCCAGCTGGTCTGTGACGCAGCGTACAACGCGAGTATCCGTCACAGATCCGTTGATTCGCACAGGAATACCAGAACTACGACCTTCTATACCAGTTGATTCTACGAATACTAGGAAATAGGCATCAAACTCGAATCGATCCGAGATTGGAAAAAGCACGAAAGCTCTGAATTTTATTGATAATCCAAAAGACGACTCCTTTTGCCCTAGGGCTTACAACGTTTAAATAGAGAAAACGAGAATAAATCGAAAGAAATAAAATATCCTTAAAGATAAATTATCTCCTAAAATATCGAAATATTCTTAAAGATAAACTAACAAAATATCCTTAAAGATAAACTATCTCTTAAAATATCGAAATATTCTTAAAGATAAATTATTTCCTAAAATAGCAAAAAACGCCCTAATTAACATAAATTGTCCGTTTGAGGCCATAAACGATGAAATTCGGCCTAAATCTCGTCTTTGGCCGTGAGTTTTGCTCCTGAGGCCATTTCCTTCGAAATAAGGTCGTTAGGACCTATTTTTCTCCAGGTACCGACTTGCCAGGTCGTCTGTCGCATCATTCTCCCATGGATGGAGAGAATTTGCCCTCGAATTCGCCCTAGGAGTCTAGAGATAAAATTATCCACACAAATATACACATCTTTCATATTTGATCGAAAATCGAAGTTAACATAATCTGAGTACTTTCCAACACTCTCAATGTCGAGAGCACATACAATTGTATCACCAATCTCGAACTTTTCACTATAATCCAAAAATTTGCCAGCGGTTAAGAATTTTCCTGTGCTCCCGAAACCAAAGTTGTGTTGGGTTTCTCCGAGGTTCTCTACAGGTTCCTCCACTCTAGAGATACCAATCGAGCAAAGATGCTAATCTTCGGGAGGAGTGTCAGACACGTCAACTGGCTGCACTGAAACAATCTTGTAACTAAAACAATCCCTTCCTCCAGTGATTCCAACGGTCGTACGGGCCGCAGACCAGCAGTCGTCAAAAGCGCCCTCATGGAAGCTTGATCCTTGAAGACCACTATCATTGATGTTGAAATCTGTCACAATCTCCTCCTCCTCGTCGAACTCGGGATCTCCATCGCCTCCCGCTACAAAAAATGCTTAATCGGATGAATTCTCTTCGGAAAACAAAGTCGCGCCCCCTTCATAATTGGAATCATACTCGATTTCCTCTCGATCAGGGTCAGAATTCGGAGTAGGATTTCTTCGATTCGGATTCTCCAAAAGTGCAGCCATTTTTTGTGTTAGCTGCTCCATCATACGATACATCCTCTGATCCCTCTGCTCCATCCTCTGATCCCTTTGATCCAGCCTCTGCTTCAGATGTCGTAGATTTTCACGGTCATGAACGTCTTCCACACGATCCCTCCTCCTGGGTGGCATCGCTGATCCAAGAACGAATGCAGCTTTGATACCAACTGACGCAGCGTACAACGCGAGTATCCGTCACAAACCCGTTGATTCGCGCACGAATACCGGAATTACGACCTTCTATACCTGTTGATTTTACGAATACCAAGAAATAGGCATCAAACTAGAATCGATCCGAGATTGGATAACCATGAAAGCTCTGAATTTTATTGATAATCCAAAAGACGACTCCTTTTGTCGTAGGGCTTACAACGTTTAAATAGAGAAAACGAGAATAAATCGAAAGAAACAAAATATCCTTAAAGATAAACTATCTCCTAAAATATCGAAATATTCTTAAAGATAAATTATTTCCTAAAATAGCAAAAAACGCCCTAATTAACATAAATTGCCCGTTTGAGGCCATAAATGATGGAATTCGGCCTAAATCTCATCTTTTCACGGCCAAAGGCCGTGAGTTTTGTTCCTGAGGCCGTTTCCTTCGAAATAGGGTCATTAGAACCTATTTTTTTTCTAGGTACCGACTTGCCAGGTCGTCTGCCGCATCATAATGATATGATCCAGCTAGAGGACCCTTCGCATGGGCTTGAGGAAGAATCCCAGGATGACAGCGTCGGGCATGAAGGCGAGCTTTGGGATAAGCATGTGCCAGCTAGAGCAAGTACAAGAGCACGAGCCAAGCGAATCCAACAAGCCATACAAAGGCTGTTATTGCATGTCCATGGAGGAGAAGTTGAACTCTTGGGCGGGCTGTATGTAGAACAAGAAGCCACGACTGTTCATATCCTAAAAATTTATTTAGAGATGATCACAGTTCAAAGGGCTAAATTTAGTTATTTTTCAATAACTTGAGACTATTTCATTTTTGGACTCATTACATTTAGGATTTATTTTAGCCCAATCCATTAGCCCAATTAGGTTATCAGTTTCTCCCTATAAATAGGCATGTGGCCTCCCTAGAGAAGAGAGATCAGTTTTCAATCAACTTTATGAGAGAGGTTTTCTCTAAGCTGTTCTTCAGCAATTTCGCCGATATTGCAAGTGTGATCTTGTGATTCCCAACAATTATAATATTGGTTTCTAGCTTTTTATAGCTAGCGGGTCAATATTCCATATTATAATATTGGTTTAAGGCTCTTTATAGTCAGTGGGTCAATATTCCCTATCCTTGAAACCTTCATTGGACTATCTTGGGTTTGATTTCATTCTATTGTTGTTGGGTCTCACGGCAAGTTCGTCGAGGTTCGCATCATTTTGGTATCAGAGCTTTGGCTCGAATCCAGGTTTCACTTATCCTATTTCATTTTTTGTTATCCATTGTTCTTAGGGTTTGTAAATCGTTGATAGAAGTTGTGATTTTTATTGGCTGATTCCAACTGTCCTGAAGAACCCTAAAGTTTCAGCTTATCTTATTGGAGATCCAAAAAAAAATACAAAGGAAAAAAAAAGAAAATTCGTCCAAAAAAATATAGAGAAAAAAAAGGAAAAAAAGTTGAAAAAAAAAAAGAAATGAAAGAGCAATTGTTTGTGAAATCTTAACTTTTGGGGTGGAAGAAACTTCCTTAGATATAACTGCTAATTAAGGGAATTCCAAAAGTTCATGTTATTTTCTTCCATATCTGCCATTATCCCTGAATTACCTTCCTTTATATATTATTGTTTACTTTAATGGACCACTGGCATATAAAGTGCAGTTGGGAAATCTAATATTGTTTCCTTTCAATTGAATATTTTTTTGTCATATTCATTTCTTATCTCTTAGAATCATTCATTCCTTCCATTTCGATACTTTCCATAAATCTCTTGTTTCCTTATTCCCACAAATCTTCCTCGTACATCTCAGTTATTTCGTTAACTTCATCTACCACATTCTTTCCTTTCTCATTTAGATTTGGATCCTAAATTTGATTCAATTTCTGAAATCAATGATTATAAGTGCTTTGGACTAATTAACTGATTTTACTCTTGCGATTGAATTGCTTAGTTTCTTAGGAACTTTGAGGAAAATGATGCGAATCTCGACGAACCTGCCGTGAGACCCAACAACAATAGAATGAGATCAAACTCGGGATCGTCCAATGAATATTTCAATGATAGGGAATATTGATTCGCTGACTATAAAGATCCACAAACCAATATTATAAACAGAATATTGACCCGCTAGCTATAAAGAGCTAGAAATCAATATTATAAATGTCGGGAATCACAAGTTATCACACTTGCAATATCAGCAAAGTTGCTGAGCAACAGCTCGGAAAAAATCTCTCTCACAAAGTTGAATGAAAACTGATCTCTTG
Source organism: Punica granatum (assembly GCF_007655135.1). NCBI lineage: Eukaryota > Viridiplantae > Streptophyta > Magnoliopsida > Myrtales > Lythraceae > Punica > Punica granatum. The sequence continues at coordinate 130,081 of NC_045130.1, forward strand.
ATTCGAAGCTGATCCTCATACACCTGATAAAGTGTCAATAGAACAAGTGTCACCTTTCTGCCATCCTTGACAAAAGAGTATCGATTCTTATACCCATCATGTATTGCCTGTCTATCGAACTGACATGGCCTCCCAAGCAACATATGACTAGCATGCATGGGCACTACATCACAAATAACTTCATCCTTGTATCTCTCAATTCTAAAGGAAACCAGAACTTGCTTGTTCACCTTCACTTCTCCACTTTCATTCAACCATTGCAGCTTATATGGCCTAGGATGCTTCAATGTACGCAATCCCAACTTGTCGACAAGTAACTTACTAGCCACATTCACACAGCTACCCCCGTCAATGGTCAAACTACATACACGATCCTTCACGTGGCATTTAGTATGGAATATATTCTCATTTTGCACGTCAACTCTTTCTTTTTCCTTAATTTATGCATTAAGAGCTCGCATGATTACTAAGGTATTCCCCTCAGCGGCATATTCATAGTCACTAGAATCATCATGTGTTGGCATTGAATCACTTTCCTATTCTTCAGTTTCAATTTCCCCACTATCTAGCATGATCATTGCCCTTTTATTTGGACATTGAGAAGCAATATGCCCAGACCCCATACACCGAAAACATTTGATATCTTTATTCTTTTGAGATTGGGATGTAGAGTTACCTCTCTCCTTGTTGTCCCTTGGCTCTTGCTCATGCTTCTTTCAGCATTCGATTTGGGTTTCTCTACTGGTCTTAAGCTGGCACTCCATTTCGACTTCCAATTTGATGAAGACCCTGAATTCGAACCACCATCTTGCCTTGGTAGTCTCCCTCTCTTGAGTTGTCGTTCTACTTTCATGGCCATGCTAACCATCTCTTCTATCTCCACATAATGTTGCAACTCCACCACATTAGTAATTTATCGGTTCAAACCACATAAGAACCTAGCCATAGTTGCCTCCTCATCTTCTTCAATGTTTGCCTGAATCAAAATTATCTCCATCTCCTTGTGGTAGTCTTCCGCGCTCCTCGTCCCCTGCCTTAGACTCTGCAATTTTAAATGCAAGTCCCGATAGTAATACGAGGGAACAAATCGCTTCCGCATGACAGTCTTCATCTCTTCCCAAGTCTCAATAGGCCTTTCATGGTTCCTTCTTCTTTCCTTAACCAATTTGTCCCACCAAATGATGGCATAATCAGTGAATTCCACCGTTGCAAGCTTCACTTTCTTCTCTTCCGAGTAATTATGGCAATCAAATACAAGCTCCACCTTCCTCTCCCATTCGATAAAAGCGCCAGGGTCATTCCTTCCTTGAAAAGGTGGTATCGTCATTTTAATACTCCCAATATTTCTATCCACTCAATCTCTAATTGCTTGATCTCGCCTACCATGTCTTCGCCCCTCATTCCTAACTCCTCTGGCTCTCCTCACACTTCCCACGGATGCAATTTCATCATCTTCCTCATTATCTTCATCTTCTTCATTGTGAGGATTCGGCGGCTTGCGGATTAGTCTCCTTGCATTGGGAACTTGCACTTGCTGCCTGGGTAGCTCCCTCTGCATTTGATCAATTCGTTGATCTTGCCGGTCCATTCTATCACGGATATCTCCAAAAACAACTTCCAATCTCTCGAATTGTTGCTGCATGGCTTTCAAAGTAAAAGCAACATCTTGCTGGCCGGCATTACTTCCATCCCCGGTTGTAGATTCATTGCCTTTTCCTGCGAAGCTCATGTTTGCACTACGAAAAGAAAATTGGTGTTAGGACCTCACAACCACTCGCTCACGTGTTTGCCCTCAAATTATCGTCACTCAACACTAGTGTTTCGCTCAGTTCAATGGCTTTTTCCCTCTGATACTCTCACCACTCTTGCCTCTTTCCACTCTAATTTCCTCCTCGAAATTCTTTATAGAACTCAGCAACTTACAAATCAAAGGCAACTAGCTAATTCAAAACAACAATTAATATATTGGCCCTAACTTGAACACAACCTAACAGGGAAATAAATGATCAGAGGAAAGTGAACAAATGAAAGATTTTAAGAATGAAGAAAGGAATATATCAGAGTAATATATGGATGAAAAGATATGGAGGATGATATAGGGAAGGGAATATGGAAGATCAGGTATTAGGTAATTATGGGAGCAAAATCAACGTGGATCAACAACAAAGGTAAACAACTTTAGAATGATCTGATGCAAAGAATTCGGATCAAATTGACACCGACGGCTTCTTTCTTTTCTTTCTATTGTTTTTTTTTCAGCCCAAATATTTTTTTTGGCCGAATTTTTTTTTCTCTTTTTTTTTAAGCTGGAACTTCGCTTCTTTTTTTTTTTGCTACTATCAATGCAGAACGAACAAGCTAGATGGAACGAAATTCAGCAAATTGAAACGAAAAGGATATGATAAACTTGATTTGGAGCCTGATGCTTTGATACCAAAAATGATGCGGACCTCACGAAGGATTGTGAAGCCCGACGACCAACTTGAATCGATTCCCAGATCGCCAAACACAGATTTAGATAAAGAGGATTATTGACCCGTTGTTTATAGAGAAACAAGAACCAACAATATCAAGACAATGATTATTGACCCGTTGTTTATGAAGAAACAAGAACCAATAATATCAAAGTGTATCGAACAATCACAAGCTGTCACACTTGTTCGTTCGAAGGAGTTCAATGAAGAACAAAGGAGAAAATCTCACCAAAATACCAGAATAGTCTACCTATGATCAGCTACTCAGCCTCCTTTATATAAGTCTAGGAGAAACTGGAAACTAATAAGCTAGGCAACTAAAATAACCTTAGTTTCCTAAAGCCAGAAATAACAAAGGAAACTAAATCAAGGCTATCTAGAATAGTTGGCGGTCTTTTATTCCATCTTCAACATCTCATGGCAAGTCAGTTGAATAAAGGCCTTTGGAGGTCCAATTGAATTAGACTCCTCTTGACCCAAAAAGCCCATCAACAAGCTCTCTATAGCTTGTTGGATTTGTTTGGCCTTCGCCCGTGTGATTGGCCCACTCGGAACATGCAAGCCTCCAAGGTCTTATGCTTCAGCTCCCTCTTCAAGAGTCTGACTTCCAAGCTCGTGTGCATCAGCCTCACTGTCATGCCCACGATCCTCATCGGGTCAATATTCATCATACAACGCGAGTATCCATCACAGACCCGTTGATTCGCGCACGAATACCGGAACTACGACCTTCTATACCTGTTGATTCTACGAATACCAGGAAATAGGCATCAAACTCGAATCGATCCGAGATTGGACAAAGCACAAAAGCTCTGAATTTTATTGATAATCCAAAAGACGACTCATTTTGCCCTAGGACTTACAACGTTTAAATAGAGAAAACGATAATAAATCGAAAGAAACAAAATATTCTTAAAGATAAACTATCTCCTAAAATATCGAAATATTCTTAAAGATAAACTAACAAAATATCCTTAAGATAAACTATCTCCTAAAATATCGAAATATTCTTAAAGATACATTATTTCCTAAAATAGCAAAAAACGCCCTAATTAACATAAATTGCCTGTTTGAGACCCTAAACGATGGAATTCGGCCTAAATATCGTCTTTTCATGGCCTAAGGCCGTGAGTTTTACTCCTGAGGCCGTTTCCTTCGAAATAGGGTCGTTAGAACCTATTTTTCTCTAGGTATCGACTTGCTAGGTCGTCTACCGCATCAGTCTGGCTGGACGTGCGGATGCTCTCGAGGCTACTGCTGCAGAACGGCGCAGCTTCAAGAGCTCCTGGAGCTGGAGGAGTCATGTGCGGGCACACAGACAACACTATACAAGGGAGCTCCAGCTCTTCTTCTTAGGGAGATGATCATGACCATGTCAGGGCCAGAGTCAAGTTCAAGGGTGGCATGCAAGAAGTTTCACAAGGCACTTGATGGCTCGGTTGAACAGACAAGCTTCACCTCTTGGAGGACACCGTTGACGAATTTGGCAGGATTTATGGAGCGGTGAGCTAAGCTAAGCTAAGCTAAGCCTGCACACCTCCACCTCTTCCGGGGTCCTCGCTCTCAAGCTACTTAAATGTGATAACATCGATCTGGAGTAAACAATTAATTCTAATTAAATCAAATCTGTATGTTGGTCTGTTCTCTATTCAAGAGAATCTCTATGTATATGTTTTGTTATTCTAATAGCTAGCAATATGTGTGTGTGTGTGTGTATGATGTGGAATCCATAAATCCAACTTTAAGTGCGTTGCATGGTTTCATCCAGTTGCTTTAAGCAAGCAACGATATATATATATAGAGAGCAAAGTGAGTTCCCCATGGCGTAGTAGTCGGTTGGTAAGTATATAGCTGTTAGTTGTCCTGTTGTTCACATCAGTAAATGATCAAGAAGACGAACATAATGTCACCCGCAATCTTGTGGTAGCGGAGAATAGTTAATCAGTTCTACAGATTAATTAAACCAAGCTCAGGTTTGGAAATCAAAAGGTGCCCAACAGTGTGCGTCATCTTTACAAATAATTAAGGTGGAGAATAAGGTTCTCTCCTCTATCGGCTTAATCAGAAGAAGAAGGGCCCTTCACAGTTTTATATTGGTCTGGGAATTCTATGACATGGTTGTCACTTTTCTGATCTTGGTTTGGCTTCTTTTCTTTCTGGATCTTGAAATCAGCCTTCTTCGACAACTCTACAACTCCATCAGCGAGATCTTCAATTCTTGCTGCAGTTTCTATCAGCAATGATACCACTGTGACCAGTGGAAGAACATCTAGGAGACGTGGTCCATGGCCACCAACTTTACTTCCGAGCTTTCTATGGTTCCCATCTGTAGGTATTAACATCAGCTGTGGGTGGGTAGGCAGAGATCTCAAAGCTTCTTGAAGCTCCTGAACTGCAAAGCTCATCTCCCCAGCTGACAAATCTAACTCGGAATATTTTGTCATGGTTTCCATCATGAGTGCGAGTTCTTTCAGGACATTAGATGAATGACGGCACAATGTCATGCATGCGTTGTGCAGGTGTCTCTTCAGATGCTCCGGTTCCTGCATAATTTTCTTTCTAGCTCATTACAAATTTGGGAATAGATGAAGAATTCGAATCATGAACGGACTTTTAAATTATCTGTGTATATAGCACATGCTGCTCCAGAATTTTAAAATAGACTAGCTACCTGAACTTCTGGCTCAATACAGCCAGTGAGAGTTTCGATGCAATGAGCACAATTGCGCATGAGGGCTCCGATCTTGAGGTACTCCTTCCATGGGTGTCGAAAACTAAATCGGCCATGTGCTGGTTCCCATCTCGCAAAATTGGCCTGCACGTATATGTGGATAAAATTAATAATCAGTGGGAGACGTCAGGGAAAATTATTTTTCTTTATCACAAGCAGTGGATGCCGCCGAACAGATATTAATAGAGAATCATTAGATCACAGTTACACATACACATAAGAGCAATGCTATCGCTATGAAGATAGCAGGTAACAACCTACCATGGATTCTTCGTTTGCCTTTGAGTTGAGCACACACTTGTATGCTTGTATATTCTTGGAAGGATTATCTTCTTTACTATCATCGCCATAATGACCGCTTTTGAAATAGTCTGCAACAAGTCCTGAAACATGCATATAGCAGACATACTATTATAATTAAGCATAAAGTCGTTGGGTTGGACCAATTTTTCAAGGGAGAAAAAGATCATCTTGATATTTCTTGCCATCCAGGGAAGAAGCAAGCTTCTCCAAGTTTCGTTGAGTGAGACTGTGAAGCTCATCACCCGCCCAAATGGGACAGACAAGTATGCTCGTGATAATGCACAATGAAGTCCCGATAACTACTGTAGATAGTCTTTGGTGGGCCATCTCTACCAATTTTTCCACCCGGTACCCCGAAACAGATACTAAACTGAACGTCAGGATAAAGATGAGTGCGCCGTAATCAAATCGGGCCTTGACTGTTGGAATAAACCGGGAAAATGTTGCTGCTGAAGCTGCACCATACATACATATATATATATATATATATATCAGAAATTAAGGAGTGTCGATAATTTCACGGCAGCAAAAGATTAAAGAAGAGCACAGGCTACATATATGATTTGGTACCGAGAAGGAAGACTGAAATCCCGACAATTATGGGCTCCAAGACGTTGCCTGATTGACTGGCCGCCCAATGGACACCCACTCCTAGTGACCCGGCAAGAAATGTTCCTGTTGCCCTGTTGATGCTTTTGGACAGAGTGGCACCTGCATGCATGCGTGCAGCTCATATTGACTGATTGATCTCAACAGGCTTCAAACTCAAATTACAATTGCCTGGCGGGCCGCCACCGCCTTATTTTGGCAATTGGCAATTACAGTTGTTACTATTATTATTATTATTATTATTATATATATATATATATATAGGGCTCTCGTAATTGATTATAACGTACCGACGGTGTATTCGAATACTACCACCACAGTCATAACGGCCCACATAGCATTGCCTCCAACACCTTCATATAGGGGCCTCATGTAGTAAAAGAGGGACACCATGGAGAGTGCCATCCCCACCTTGAGCCCATGAATCAGTTTTTTAGGCTCAGCCACTCCCATTTTCCAGGCTCTCTCCAGGAACTTGGCAGCTGCCAGTATGGCCCACCCAAGCAGTAGCACACACTTGATCCCTGCCCAGACTCTCGAAATCAGCCTCGGCGGCTCAGGCACCAATGCCTTTGAGGTTCCCTCAGCAACGTTGTCGATCCTCCATTGCAACTTTCCAGACATAATTAATATTTCTCTTAACAATTTCCACCGATCAGACGATGACAATAAAATAAAAAACCAACTCTGTGTGCGCGAAGAGATCAATCAGTTCGTTTCGTGCTTGGCAGGTCAAGATTATCGATAGTAAATATCTTGACCAACTGAAATCCGACAAAAACAGGGGCAGGGCAGCTACCTAGCCAGTAGCTAGGTGTGTATAACTAATAACTAATGGATTGGGAGAATGAAGGGAAGGGGGAGGGAATTTGTTTCAATAATCTGCTCCTCCTTTTGGATATCATGCATCTAACTGTTTAATTTGTGCATATATTTGGGGAAGAAGGACTAACTAACTGATCATTGCATACCCTCTCCTCTCCCACTGTTCAGTTCGTGCATATATATATAGGGGCATGCGCGCGTGTACACAAAGGCAGACAGTGCAAGTCTACAGAGCTAGCTAGGCCATGATTACTATATATTTTTGCAATAAGTTTGGCGTGCATAACATATTGGGCAAGGCACATCAAATCAAATTATTATATATTTTGAAAAAGTTCTTTGGTAGGGAATTACACTACAATTAAATGGGAGTACCGTAAGTGGATGCAAATATATATATATATATGTGTGTGTGTGTGTAGATGCATATGTCTATCTGCATGTATATATGTATATGTATTTCTTTATAGCTAGTTGTACTCAGCAGTGACAATATGCAAGGCATTGGAGAAGCTAGTTGATCGGATCAGCTTATGATAGGGAGGACCTTCCATATGTCGATGATAAATATGGCCTAAAAAGTATAATAAAAGGATAGAAAAACGTCATGGCGGGATTGTGTATGATAGATCAACGATCTACTCCATGAATTCAACTCTGTATATATCATCATTTCAAAATCCTTATTAATTCATGCGCCCATTCAATTTTTCTCAACACGATGCATATATGCATGCATGGAGAGTCCACATATGCACGCTCGCGCGCACACATACATATATATGGAAATTTCTATGATACATTGCATGTATGGTACATACATGTATTCAATGGTTGAGATTTAATTTTGAAATTTCGAAAGTAAAAATTCAAAAAAATTCAATGGTTGAGATTTTGTATGTATTATATATACATATATCTCCAATTGCATGCATCATAGACCAATCCATATATATACACATCCTCTCTTGGAGTTGTTTTTCTTTTTCCTCTTTAGAAAAAATTAAGGCGTTCTTCTTTTTCTTTTTTCTTTTTTTTTGATAAGTGAAAAACTGAGGTGTTCGTGCAAATGAAGCTTATATATTGATGCTTTCTCAAACTTTTTTTTTTTTTGGATTCCTGCACTTGTCCAAGCTAAATGTCTGCCCAGTATGTTCTAGCTAGCTAGCTAGCTGGTTTCTTATATTTTTCCCCATTTAACTTCGCAAATATATGTGTCTCCGAGCTATCTAGATAGCTAGTTGAAGTAATTGCTTTGCAAATGCTGCGGAGGATAACAATATCTTTAAAAAAAAAAAAAAGGAAAGAAAACCAGATGAGACGACCTAATTTTAGGTTTCCAGTTATCTGGAGGCGCGAAAGAAGTGGAAGATGACAATCTTTTTTTTTTTTTAAAAGTTCCCATCTTTTAAATTGAGCTCCAAAAAGGAGTCGCGATATATGCACGTTATCTAAATACCTAATCAGTTCACTTGAGGAAGGGAATTTGATATAATACATCGCTCTTGACTTGATATCACAAGTTTTTAGGTTCGACTTATTAATAGAACTCCCCATATTTTCGTATACCCCATTTCCTATATATCTATTCTCTTCTAGGACAATGACCTCCTTTACAATTGAAAATAATAATAATAATAATAATAATAATAACAATAATAATAATAATAATAACTACTTTATGCTTCTCTTTCTTTTCTTTTTAACCCATTAATATATAAGGTTTTTACCTAAAATGGCACATGATTTGCCCGTTTTATCAAATCTATAATATGTTTTTTTGTCAAATCTATCTCATGGTTTACATTTTACATCAAATCTATCCCGGCGTTATCTTTTTCGTCAACATCTAACGGCCATACTGACATGGCACGTGAAGAGATAGTGGGTCACACTTGCCACGTAGGCGCCACATCAGCACGGCCGTTAAATGTCGACGGAAAAGATAATTCCGGGATAGATTTGATGCAAAAAGTAAACCATGGGATAAATTTGACAAAAAAAAGCATATGATAGATTTGACAAAACGGACAAACCATGGACCATTTTAGGTAAATACCCCTTAATATATATTATACAACTAGATAATTAAATATTAGTCTGGGACAACCTAATAATAAGGGCTCTTTTACGTGTATGTATAGATAGATATTGGGATAATTATATCGATAGATAACTTATCATATCATAACGCAACGTTGTGCCATATAAGATTGTACAATATATATGGACGTCCCTTTGCCTTCACGATCATCACACGTCACTTCAGCTTATATGCATACTTTATCATGTGCATGTCGACGGTATTGGTTACAGTAGATTTAAATCATTTCCAGTCGATAAAATTAGGTCATGAACATCTCACTTTCATCTCAGAGGGAATATATATATATATATATATATATATATATATTGTGGAAAGGTGGTGATCAGAGGGAATTATTATATATCCAAAAGTTCTCCATACGAATATATACTTGTATATGGTTCTTTTTTTGTTGGCCAGGTATAGAGTTCTTTACTCTCTCTCTATGTTGCGTTCCTTCTCAACTGATCTAATACATAACTAGTCATATAGCCCACGTAATACGCGGATGCTTTGCATTCTTTATTTTAGTTCATATTGTTATATTTATTAATTCTATCATGCAAAAGAAAGGAAATAAATAAGACATCGGAAAAAGTTTCTTAAATTAATATTTTTAAATAAATTGTAAAAATCTGGAGTATTCTATAAAACTGTAAATATATTATGAAAATTTTAAAGTGTGACATCGTGAATATTCATACGTGAAATAAGTGGTGTGATCATCAATTGCCAACTTTTGACATGTGAGCAAAATGATCCACGAGGTAACTTGTGGAACATGACATACATATATATATGTGTGTGTAAATATGTTAATCAAAGCGTGCGTATTGTGTTGGATAAATTTCATTTATTCCAATTTTTTACTACTAATATATTAGATAATTTATTAATTTCGTTATTATTACTTGGTCAATTCTAAAATTAATTTTATATGACACTCTTAATTTGCTATTTTGAATCTGCAGTTGAAGTAAGTTAAATTCCTTATTCCTTAAATGACTTTGACCAAACCCAATTATCTTAACTGATTCCTTTGATTTGCTTACATATAAAATGCAGTGATACGTATATGAGATACACTGAGATGATGAGTGAAAATTATTATTACATTACCTACTTTTATATTCTATTATGTCGGGTTGGATTCTAGTGAGGAGATATCGTGAATTGCAGTCACACTATCTCTTGTCAAATTGTATCCTGAAATTATAATTTTCATTGAAGTCACACTACAACTTTGCGGAGAAATTTCCATAATTAAGAAAGATTCTTAGAAGTGCCTTGACTATTCTGATTTCGAGTTTCTTGTACTTTTCAATAAATTCTATATATTATTTTGATGTGTTATGTAAATCTAATTTCTTATAAGTTTGCTTTCCAATAAAGTATAATTATTTCTTATAATTTCGAGTTTTGATGTGTTATGTAGATCTAAAATTTTATAATTTTGAGTTTCTTGTACGTTTTTTATGTGTTATATAAATCTAGAAATTTCCCACAACATATTGATATACGGGATCTCAGCTAGTGTGACGAGTGCCGAGTCCCCAGATAGATTAGTTTAGTGTTCCAATTATTATGTAAATCGAAAGAGAGATCCATGTCTATGTAATGTGGATATTTATATAGTTAAATCCTTACCATTGGCCCTGGTGATATTTCCCACACACTGAGAGTTTCCATTTTGAATCTCGGAGTCCTTTCTTCATCATTAGTTTTCGTCGTCAAAACGTTCTATTGGAAACTTGTCGGGGATAGCTTCTGATACCTAATAAATTGCTTCCAAAGCCATGGCGATAGAGGAGTTCAGGAAATTCAATGGCATCAATAGTTTCAATCTGGGGCAAGTTAAGACGCATGCTATTTGACGCAACAAGGATTAAAAAAGGCATTGTTGAGAAAGGAGAAAATTCCCAACACATTGACAAACGATCAACAGGAGGAGATGGATGAGAAAGCCCTCACAACAATCTAGTTGTGCCTATCATAGATGAGATTTTGAGTGAAGTTCACTCGAAGAAGAAAACTGCTAGTAATTTGTGAAAGAAATCAGTCCCTCTATATGATGAAGTCTCTCACTAATAAGTTGTTTGTGAAGCTATATGTTGAAAGCGGTGGAAGATACATTGAAAACTCGCATCGGCAAATTTAATTCCATTATCACTAATTTGAGGTCGATTAACGTTAAAATCGATGATGAAGACGAAACCATTCTGATATTGTCAGTATTGTTAGAAGAAACGGCACGCTCAAAGATATTGTTGTCGCCAGAAAGAAGATAAAGAAAATATCAAGCTAAAGAAAGGGAAAAAGCTAATGTGGTCGATGTTGTAGCTAGTGATGATTCCGGTGATGCCAACAATGTTCTTTCCACAATGATAGGTCTGTGTTTTGGGGATAATTGGCTGGTGGATTCGAGTGATTCCTTCTATCCGTGTCTTATGACTGATGTGCCCCATATAAATCTGGGAAAGGTGACTGTGTGTTTACAAGTAATAGTATTGCTTGTAATATTATTTGAATAGGAATTATCCGGGTGATTTTGCATGACGAGACAGTGAGACCGTTGGATAATATGCAGCATGTTCTTGGTTTGAGGAAGAATTTGATTTTGGTGAGTGCTCTTGATGAGAAAGGATACCAGTGCATCGTTAAAGCTGGAATCATGAAGGTTAACAAGGGTGCCCGCGTAATTTTGAAGTTGATCAAAGATCTCGTAATTTGTATGTACCTACACGTTGGGCTACAATTAGAGGTGCAACATGCCTTGCGTCGTCAAGTTATGGAGGATCGTGTATAAGGGATATTTTTCGTGGTGCTAAGTTGTTATTGGATTGCTCGAAGAATGACTCATTCAAAACTAGAAATAAATGATACTCGACGTGAGTGTCATCTGCGGCCTTCGAAGGGGCATATGTGCTTCGGAGGTGGATAGTCAATTCCTGAAGGATTTATGGATGGGGATGTGGCGAGTGACCTTGACGGTAGGAAATCTACTTCATGGCATTTATTTACTGTTCTAGGGGTAGCGTCTCATGGCAGGGGGGGCTGTCTTGCAGTGGTTCAAGTGGCAAGAGTACGTGTCCTTCCCTATGGTCAAGGTGAGGGTAAATTACGCTATTGATATAAAACTTATCAACGAGTTGCCTGGTTGGTACATTTTTTTTTTTGGATAACAACTTGATACCAATCAACTACATTCAATCAATTTCCACTAACGATGTCAACATTTTCTAACGTGACAACTGGTGTGTCAAATATTATTCTACCTAGCACAAACATCATGGTGAAAAACTATTTTTAAAATATTAAATTAAAAATAAAATGAATAAATAAAAAAATTAGAAAAATGGTCGGAAATATGGGTGGAGCACCCCCAACCCGACTCGAGAGATCTAGGACTCAAGTGATGACTCGACAGACTTGGGACCCGACTCTGTTGAGTTGGGCGTGAGGGCGCCCCCTCCGGCAACCCCTTCCTTGCTCATTCCAAAAAAAACAAAGAAAAAGGAATGGAACAGCGATCCAGCCTCGTGGGGTCTAAGCCTAGGAGAGAGGGTGGGGTAGAGGAGAGAATATTCTTTTGTTAATTTTATCCTACTTTTTTATTTTATTTATTTTAACTAAAGTTTTAAAAAATATTTTTTTATTATAATGTTTATACCATGTCGGATGGCAATTGACAATGTAGCTAACTTCAATATTTTGAAACGTTTTGCATCAAATTATAATAATAAAAATTTTGTACCAACTATGCAACTCTTTAAAAGGTTTTGTACCAATGGAGTAATTTACCCGTCGAGATAATCAACAAAGAGGAAAGTGTCTTGGTTAAAGAAAATTCTTCAGGATTGGTTTGAAGCAGAAATATTTGTGTTTTACTATGGTCAGAATGCAATAAGCTCTTTCACCAAAAAAAAAAAAAGGGAGAGAGAGAGAGTGCGAGATGGAAGACCGACACATAATGGTAATATCACTGATTGCAATCAGTAAATAAGATGTGAGCAAGAAGGACTCCAATTGAGGAGTCAAATGAAAATCTCCTATTTGTGAAAATAAATAAATTGATGAATAAAATAAAAAGAAAGGGAAAATCGCCTCAATTAAGATGAGTCATGTTGGGCCTGTTGTGGATAGATGGAGAAAGGCCCAGTAAACATCGGCCCATCTCATCGGATCGCATCTTTCGGCTCTTTAGCCATAGCCACAGCCTGCACCTGACTGAGCCTGCACGGTGACGGAGGGCACAGAGAGAGACTAGAGACAGATCCCATCCCATCCCATTCCATTGTGCTCCGGCATAACCAGAAGCACATTGACCACTCTCGTCCCGAGTCGAGCTTGCTTACACGCGCACACACGTAGAGAAAGAGAGAGAGACACAGACGGACGGACAGAGAGATGGCGGTGATGGAGAGGCTGAAGATGTTCGTCGTGCAGGAACCAGTGGTCGCGGCTTCTTGCCTCATCGCTGGCGTTGGTACTTTTCTCTTGTCCTTTATTAACCCTAAAAATTTCTTTGCTTTCCTTCTCGTCTGCGAAGCCTTTGCTCCTTCGTTTCAATTTCAGGTCCTATTATGTGTATGCTGCGGATAGTTCGAGCTTAATTTTAATGGCCCGATAAAATAGATCCCATCGTACGTACATCTCTCATCTTGTCTTTGCGGAAAGTGAAATGGAACCGCTTCTTCACTATGAGCAAGGCGCTCTCTCTCTCTATTTTTATTTTATCCATTCAAGCAACGCCATTTTATCTAGCTGAAACTGATTCTCGTCTCGTTTTGGCATTTGATCGATCTTGGATGTTGTCGATTTGTATGTATGCACATATGTATGTACGTAGGTATGTGCCCTCCAACCTCTCCAGGTCAAGTGGAGCTGCCATTTGGGTCGTGCTTTAATTATTTCCTTCACTGAATCATCATCATCATCATCTTCTTCTTCAGTTAATTTTCCTAGGGCCGGCAGCCACATTCGCATTTCTGGTAGATAGATATGCCAGCGAGACTTTTATGCGATAAAAGACCATGTTTGATTGACAGCCGCTCGCTATTTTTTCCGATGTGCGAACTACTTAATACAGCTGAATTTTGATGTTTAGAGCCGATCAGCAGGCCAGAGCTTTCTAACTAATGTAGGAGATGAGCTTGTAATTCAAAGTAATTGACTCCTCTTTTGCCATGAAAGTTGCTTGAAAGGAGGTTTCATGATACCATAGATGCTTCGGTTTAGAGCTAATGACCAATTATATGCCATGGAAAACCCAATGATCAGTGCCTCCATTTTCCAAATTTCTGCTGTCATCTTCTCGTTCATATGTTAATACAATATGTTGCTCATGGTGCATGTTTTCTACTCCCTATATTGTTAAAGAGAATTGGATGTTCCCCATTTTGTGATTTCATGTCTTGTATGCTTCATAGGTCTCTTCCTGCCTGCTGTTGTCCGGCCCATACTAGATTCCATGGAAACTTCCAAGCAGGTCCCTCAGCCTGCTTTAAACGATGTGAGTACTAAGTACTCACTGTTATTGTTTTGTTATAAATATAAACTCAAAATACTTGGTGTTAAGATTGCGAATCTGACCATCATATGACTTTGTAGTAGTGGCTGGATTTCTATTTAACCTAGCATGTTGTTGTGGCGACATTTCTGCCTTTGGATTTGTAGCAGTTGAGTGAGGAAAGTCCACTTCATGTTGCTTTCTCGACTTACCTCTCAGTACTTGGAGTGGTCCTCGTGTTACTTCAGCTGATTATTGTGCCTTCTATCATGTGTTACTCAAACCATCATATTCCACTTGCATTGTGCTTTATAGTTTTATAGTTCTGCTGGTTTACACCACCGTGCTGTGTTACATGGCTCGATATCTATCCCCTGTAGATTAATGGTCTAGTTTATATATGTCGTGATGATATGGTATACATCTTACAGGTAGTTGCTGGTATGACTGGTAAGAAGAAAGCTTGATATAGCTGGTTGATGCTGAGTTACAGCGTCTCTCTTGAATGATCTGTGCCAATGAAATAAGGTGTTTCTTTTCTTTTCCCTTTATTTGGGAGATCTAAGGAGCATGCCTTGTTGGATATCTCTTTTGTTTAATGTAAGGATACTATTGATCCTTTGTTCATCTGAGAATTCTTTGCATGAATGATTTACGGGTGCAACTTTTTTATGATGAAGGAATACTTTACCTCATATGGTGATTTCAATAAGCATTGATTGTTTCAATGCTTCTTGCTACTGCTGTTTCATGTAAACAGAATCCTACCTGTATGGAATGAAGTTTTTGAGCCCCGCTTATAATAAGTCCTCCCCATTTATGCTAATGGCGATAACGGCTACTCCATTCCATTTATGTGTTCTTACCATTTAAGCGGAGGAGAAGTGACGCTTGATAGGTCATTTTATTGGAGCCACCAGACTAGGAAGTTGGACATTTTGTATATTATTAAATCCATCTATTCTTGAAAGTTAAGATGCATTTGTGCTCCGATATATCACAAGTTGCATGGCTAAGTACTTTGCTACTGACACTATTTGAAGTCTTGGAAGATATACTAAGGGCCCTCCACCTTTCGGAATCATGAAGTCATGCGTTCGACCTGATTACACACCATAATCCTAATTGTACAGGAATGGCCCCCTGCTGGTTGCCTGAACTTGACAATGCAAGAGGGCCTTAGTAACCTCGATACAACTCCTTTAACCTAAAATTACTGCCTGCTTGCGTTCCGTCTGGAAGTTGTGATTGTTCCAATGCCTGCCTTAGTGAAGTTGCTGCCCAGTCCCAGCACACGTACGAATAGAAACGTGCTGCTCTCCATGTATGGTAGTGTTATGGGACTTGTGATGAAGCAAATTACATTGAAGGATGCCATGCCTTGCCTTGCCTTGCCTTGCGGGGATGGCATGGGATCCTTTTGGACTAGAATAGATGCCACTGTTTCAATCAAAGGACGGAGATGGGGACGCCTTGCTCAGTTTCCGGCTTCTCGAAGGCACTATGCCCTTCAGGCCCTCGAATATACCCACCTGCACTAGCAGGCAAAACTAAGTTTCTTCTTCTTTACTGATTGTCCATTGGAGAGGGGCCATGTATATGCATGTGCAAGCAAGCAAAGCAAGCCATGCCATTGCCACCCAACCCAAACGAAAGCAAAACAATTAAAAAGGAAATATATAGAATTAGAGAAAAGAAGTGGAGGGAGGGCTGACCCAGATGTAAGAATTGGAATTGGGGCGGTAGTGGGAGAGAGAGGGGAAGCTCCCTGCCCATCTAATAATCTTAGTAGCGATGTTCTTCTTCATCTTCCTTGAGCTGCTGTCATTAAGCTCTTCTCTAGTGCTGCTGCCGCCTTCGCCGCCCCCCTGTGACTCACTCTCTCCTCTGCCTCCGTCTTGAATTCCCTCTACTACGATGGTGCTGCTACTTCCGTTTCTACTAGTACTAGTAGTAGCACTAGTAGTAGAAAAGGAAGGGAATGCACAGCTGCTCCAATTCCCCCCTCTCTCAGACTCAGTAGTAGGAAGAGGTGGACTCAACTTTCTCCCCCACCATGAAGAGTTCATCCTCTTTTCTGCACTCTCCAGCTTCAGGTCCAAGTCCACGTTTCTCTTACCAGTCTCGTACCCAGAGTTGGGACTCTCCCGGAACGATCCATAGCAGTCCCCACCGATCCTGAAGGAAGTGGAGTGGAACGTACTCCGCTTTTCGAATGCAGGCAATGGCATCTTGGCTATTATGGCCTCCTTGAGGAGCCTCGGGGGGAGCACCAAGCATTTGGGGGGCGGTGGTGGACTACTATTATTATGGCTTGGGAGAGGGATGATGGCAGTACAAGGTAGGGGCTTACCGGGCTCTTCTTCCCACCGGAATGGGACAGCTGCTATAGTGTGGAATGGCGGGGTTCGCAACCCTGACCTCTCCGGTGAGTTGGGGAGCTTGTGCAAAGATACTGGGGACAGTTGGAGCTTTGTGGATATGCTGGAATCGGATTTTGGTTCTGCCTCAGGTCCCATCGCATGGCTTACTTATGATCTCTCTCTCTCTCTCTCTCTCTCTCTCTCTGTGGGCTCTTTCTCGCTTTCTAGTGTGGTCGGGGGACTTGCACAGGCGCATTGCACATATATAGATCGAGGAGAGATGAGACTTAGCTAGCACAGTTCAATGCCAACTAGCAGCCTGTCCCTGTGGGGTGGGGGATAACTAAACAGTGAGTGAGAGAGAGCACACACACACTCAAAAGGGAAGGGAAGGATTAGGAAGGTGCTTTTGTTTTGTGTAGACGGCATGGGGCCTTTCCTTTATAATGCGAAGGGAAAAGGAAAAAAGGGAATATCAAATTCTTGTGGTCTTCCTGTTCAATTGTATACCATACGCATATAGATGGCATTGTTTGTCCTGTCCCGTCAACTGGAGGATACTTAGCTACATCATTCCAGTTATGACAATTTAGCATTTGGACTCGGTTCGGTTCGGTATGATTGAATGATAAATTTTTCCAGTGATAGGAGGGTACTGCTTTAGGGGATTATTATTATGGTTATGGATGGGGTGGTCGAGCTCAGACTCAGGGTCAGGGACCTCGGCACTTTTGCAGGAGGAAGCTAAGGTACAGTACAGATATTCTTTCTTCTGCATGCAGCACGGCAGCAGCATGGCCCATGACTTCTTTGTTAAATCTCTTTCTGACCATCCAACAAAAGGTTAAAGGACTTTTCATGAGACGAACACAAACCAGAGCAGACCAGTCCAGACTGGAGTCATCGAGACCAGAGCACCAAGTGTGCGTAAGTGTAAAGCGCGTGGTTTCTTTCTTTCTTGAATGGTCTGGTCTGAATTCCGCTGTGGTTTGGCTTGGTACTGATAAGGGGCTCAGGTCAGGTCGGGCATTGGATTCCTAAAACTGATTCATTCATCAGAGTAGAGTTCTTCAGGCACTCGATCGACTCCGCCAAGCACGCAGAAAGAAAGACAGGCGACTTTGTGTGTGTGTGTCCCCACCCCCACGAATTTGGACTTTTCCTGATCAGTCAAAACCAAAACCAAAACCAAAAGCCCTTCTATATTATATTATTGTAAACAAGCATTAGTCTCTCTTTGACTCTCTGCCTGCTCTCTTCATCATAAAAATAAATTACAATGCATGTATGTACTGTTCTTACTTACATTATTAGGCTAAGCTGTAGCTTTAGTTAATATTATTCTTACCTATTCTTCCACCCTGCCAATGCTTTTTCTTTTTGGCCCTCGAAGGTCAATGTCACAAAAACATGTACAAGAGGAAAATTACCCAAGAGGATACACTACAGAGCTCGGAAAAAAAGCAGATCTATTTAGATCACCAAAGAAAAATATAAGTGACTGAAACACATCAAGTAATGATAGATACAAATGTAGAGATTGTTCTAGTTCTTGTAGTTCGTTTTCAGCCTCTTGCGACTAGACTCTATATAAATCCCAGTGAAAATCGAGAAGCAAAGCATAGTGTCAGTCCATATAGAGACTGCTTCACAGGAAACAGAGCCAAAATGAGTCTTGAACCGGTGCTCGGTCCAGGGACCCTCCACAGATTATATTTCTAGCACAATCAAGCAACCAAATCCTAAATAGTCCAATCTTTACACATTCAAATCAATTCAGCAAAATTCTTTTGATCAGTTCAAAATAGTGATAGTCTATCTAATCAATACTAGCTAGACTATCAAATTAAAGTACCAAGCTTCCTTGATCGATTCAAACCAATGAATGTAATCGGGAGCCCGAAACATGTACATACTAATAAAATAAAGGAGTTCATCCACAAAAGATCGATTGTACAAGCGGCTGGTGTGGTCAATTGTGCTAGAGGAGTGGAGGGCAGGGATTCCATTGCTTGAGCGATGGTTGTTGTCCACAGAGTAGAAGTCGCCATTTGTTGGGGGGGGAGGGGGTGGAATTGGGCAAGCAGGGAAACAGGGGGAGGTCGACGCCTCTGGTCATTCTGGTGCGATCGGTTCGGGTCGGGCCTTGCAATGTACAGTCGGGTCTTGTTGAGTCGCTACCGGTTGGGTCTGATCTGTAAAATTTCCACTGGGCCTATAAGCGATTGGGTCCATCTCCAACCTAAAAGCTCGAGCTGATAGGTTGTGGTACACAATCTCTTATAAACTTGTGGAATTCCTTTTATATTTTCGATGTGGGACTTAACTTTCAACACCCGCCCTCACGTGGCAACGTGTGGCTTTGACGCTTCACCTACACGTGCCATGTGAACTTGAACACCCGCCCTCAAGAACTGACTACGACCCGGGATCGGACTTCCGTGCTCGGGACTTAACCACGAGGTGGACTTTTTCTTACACCTCGGGCGAAAGGAGAGGGGGATAATTGATAATAAGGCCACACTTGGGCCGGACTAAGATAAGGCGTACTTTGGCTACCTCGAAACTAGACTTGGCGTGATGTGAGCCCACACGTGTGCGCAAAAGCGTAACCCGCTCTGATCCCATGTAAAAATTCCCACTGGGCCTATAAGCGATTGGGTCCATCAATGTTGAGATATGTTGTCCCACATCGAAAAATTGAAAAAGAAATCACAATCTTATATGAGACTTGGGTCCAGTAACCTATCAGCTTAAGCTTTTGGGTTGCAGATGGGCTCGAGTCCGTGTAGGCCCAAGTGGGTATTTTACATGGTATCAAAGCCCAGGTTACGCGTACCGCTCCCACGCGCGTGTGCGCACTCACACCGCGTCAGACCCAATATGTCCGAGTGCAGCCAAGAGTGCGCCGGGTGTTTAAGGGCATGTGAGAACGTGTAGGTAGAAATAGACCACACGTTGCACGTGAGGGCGGGTGTTGAGGAGTAAAATGGGATAAATCCCACATCGGAAAAGAAAAAGAATATCCATGGGTTTATATGAGACTTGGTATCATCACTTATAAGCTTGAGCTTTTAAGTGAAAATGGGCTCAAGTCCGTATAACCCCAATAAAAATTTAAGATGGTATCAAAGCCTAAGTTACGCGTACGCATGCCTACGCGCGTATGCGCATGGACTCACAACACGCCAGGCTCATTATGTCCAAGTACAGCTAAGAGTGTGCCTCGTATTAGTGTCCCCCTTGCCCGAGCACACGGAAGATGAGTCCGGCTCGAGGTCAATTGTTGAAGGCGGGTGTTTAAGGGAACGTGACAACGTGTAAGCAAAAATAGACCACACGTTACACGTGAGGGCGGGTGTTGAGGAGTAAAATGAGATAAATCCCACATCGAAAAAGAAAAGGAAAATACATTGGTTAATATATGGTTTGGGTACCACCACTTATCAGCTCGAGTTTTTAAGTGGATATGAGCCCAAGCCCGTATAAGCCCAATGGAAATTTTTACATGGTATCAGAGCGGATTATGCTTCCGCACGCTCATATGGGCTCACACCACGCCAGATTCGATTTCGAGGTAGCCAAGAGTGCACCTCATATTAATCAGGCCCAAAAGTGGTCTGGTCTAGTTCCGAGGTAGTTAAAGGTGCATCTCTAGTTAGGCCCGAGTGTGGAGTTCGATGTTAGTTTGGTATTTATCCCCCCTTACCCGAGCACGGAAGAGGATGCCCGGCTCGGGTCAGTTGTTAAGGCGGGTGTTTAAGGCACGTGGCACGTGTTGGACCACACGTTACCACGTGAGGGCGGGTGTTGAGATATGTTGTCCCACATCGAAAAATTGAGAAAAAAATCACAAACTTATATGAGATTTGGGTCCAGTAACCTATCAGTTTAAGCTTTTGGGTTGTAGATGGGCTCGAGTCCGTGTAGGCCCAAGTGGGTATTTTACATGATCACAGTCCATATCGGGAAATCCTCCACAAGTATGTTCGGAAACGGTGATGTCGAGACCTTGGCGGGGAGCAGGAGACACTTCCATCGAGGGACACCTCAATGCATCGTCGGAAACGAAGAGGAGAAGGATGAGCGCTGCGGCGATCTCCGAGGTGCTAACAAACACAACCTCCAATTCAAAACTGAGTGGAGAGGTCGAAGTCAGCCTTCAGCCCGGAAGAGAACCAACCTTCAGCCTTCACAGGGCCAAAGGTGACGACCAGTGAGATCCATGAGCGGATCCGCGTCATGTCAAGGCAAAGGAGCGCCGAGATATAACCATGGAGGAGAGTTGTGGTGGAGGAAGGCCAGCTTGAAGGTACTGAGCGAAATAGCCCCTAGACTCGAGACCGAAACAGATGAAGACCGGCTTGAAGAGTCCACTGTCGTGACCTCAGCGACGATGGTATCATTACCTCCTCCATATGCCTCCCTGAAGTGTCCGAGGAATAGAAAGAGTAGGGAGAAGAGACAAAAAGGGGAGGAGCCTCCAAGATCCAAGGGGGCCGACGGATAGAGGGAGGTGTCGGCTTTCCGGTCACGATGGTGGTGTAGTTGGACGCACCGGTGAAGGTTTTTATTTCTTTTTTCTCTTTATTTTATACATCACATGCGCCCGTCGTGGACGCGCATATATATATATATATATATATATATATATACACATTTGGTCTGTCTCAGCTCCAATTTACCAACCTTCGCCTGCATTTTTACCTTGGCCTTCTTGTGTGATAGAAATCTTGGTCCAACCGAATGTCTGTCCTGTCCGTCGAATTCAAACCCCCGAGTTTTAACCATAATAAGTTCCAAGAACGTCAATATTTAATTAGCCGTAAACAGAAGACGAGAGCGTTCTTTCGTTCCCAGTGTTTGTGCTGGATACTGTCGGTGGCGTTAGATTAGTAGAGCTGGAGCGAGCAATTTTGATTTTGAACATCGCCATCATTCTGTCTGTCGGTCACACTCCCTGGTAGTGGTAGTAAGTGGAGACCCCAATGATTAGATTGAGATCAGATCATACCTACCCCAAGACTTTTGCAATAGCCGCTAGCCCCCCATAATCATTTTCAAAGCACTTTACACAAAGATCTAAAATTAATAAATTGCCTCTCTTTTTTTGTCTCTCCTCCTTTTCTCGATAATAGTCGATACAAAATGGAACTTACATACTGGGCTTTCAATTCATTCCACGAATTAATAATATATAGATGTATATCCCTGCCGGGCTGTCAACCCAAAGCAGTCTCCAGTCCATTAGAATCGGCCCAAAACCCCAACAAAAGAAATAATAATATCTCACCGCTTCCGACTCCCTCCATGGCCACATTGTTTTTTGGGTGTTTTGGGGGTGGGGGTTGGCGTGAGCTCATGTAAGAGCCTCATCACTTCATCCTTCGAGTAAACATAATCTCATAAAGATATTTCAGCAAATCCAACCAGTTGTTGTTGGTATGAGAGTGAGATGCCATTCATCGTCCAGAAGACATGAACACAAATAAGAAAAACTTCAAAAAACAAAACAAAAAGTGCAACTGAAAAGGGATCAGCGGACGGACAACCAGACAATGAATTGAGAAATTCAGTTTACAAACTCGATGTGGATTTACTGACCATCTCAAATTCACACTTCTCTCGACTCACATGGGCAGAAACAGCGAATATGATCACGATGTTGCTCTGAAACTCTATAGACCATAAAAGGTCTAGTTTTAATAAAGATGGATGGACAGAGACTCGTACCCACGAGGACCAAAAACCCTAGCAGCATGCTCCCATTGGGACTGCCACCCCTGAAAACTCAGGTGCTCATCTGAATTCACCGCATGATGCGAACAAAATCAAGACTATGAAAAACACCCATCTCCGTCTCTTGTAAGTCCCTCGACTCGCCTCCCACCTGCTCTCATTTGCATGCTAGAAAGACCGACCTGGCACCCCAATAAAACCCTCCCGCTTCAAGCAGAACATCCTGAAATTCCACAATTACATGCTCATTAGATAGACTAGACGAGACAGTAAAAAACCAGGACCAGCATCACACAAGAGGCTTAGACCAAGAAAACTGAAGCAGGAGGCCTTCAATGACACACCAACTACACGGAGCACATTTTAAAAGCTTAGCATCGCCCACATGGATAAGCAAACATATGTTTGCAATGCAACAGTATCAAGCTAATCCAATACAAGCGGTGTATTCTCGAAAACACACTGCTGACTGAGGGCTCAGGCATGAAGATCATTACTTCTTATATTATTTCCCCCAAAATGGCAGACTTGTCTAACTTTCCAAATCCACTCTTCCTTGAATTCTAGGTACTAGCCTAAAAAAAAGGTTCTACGTCAACTCGTAGCAGAAAATAAAAATGTAACTAGATACCTCAATAAACCAAAATAGATCAACTTCTTGAAAAAGTGAACTACGGTCCGAACTTACTCATACAAGCGGGCAATTATAGCTGTTGCAGAACTGAAACAGTGCGTTTTGATTTGCTGCATCAAGGGTCTCAGCGATAATTTGGGGATATTTCCCAGGAGAGAGGGCAGAGAGTCTAGCCAGTGAAGCAACTAAGAATTCCTTTGGATCCCTAACTTCTTTTAAAGGATCCTCTTCTTTCTTCCCTGCATTATATAGACTAACAAAGGCCGCAGTATAGCCCACATTTTCTGCTAGGTCAGGCACTTCAGGTTCCTCCTCCACTCTATCCTCTTCTGGTCGTGAGAGAAGGATGACTATGCTGTCCAGCATCTTCCCCCAGCGCTGAGCAGCTGTTGCATCCAGTAAGACTGGACATTCACACAGAAGTTTGGTCGAAGCAACAGCAGTTAGCTTAAGTTCAATTGATCCTGTAATCAGCTTCAGACTCGGAATCCATATCTGCTCCAAGATCATGATGAAGATGCCTGCTTGAACAGCATTCATGGAATCCACAAGGTGTACCGACCCATGCTTAACCAGAAAGAGCGACATAAATATCAACAGGGACTTCAGAAACTTGACAGTTCGCTTTTTATGGAGACGTGTAAACAGAGCATGCCAAATGTTAACCATGTAGGTTGCAATGACTCCATAATCGAGGCTCTCGATGACAGTGTTTAGCACATAGAAACCCTGTTCCTCTGTGCTAGGGGATGCAACGAGCCTGCTGAATATGCCCAGTACCAGGCTTAGCCTCTCCTCTCTGTTAAGCTCATGTGGTGCCTTCTGAAGGAAGGCCTGGAGAAGACGCACAAGTGCTGGGACATTGGAACTTCTATTCCACAAATCAGGAGACAAGAGAATCGTAAAAACTGGCATGTAGCTAGCAGGGATTGGTGGTCTGTTCAACTCAACTAGTTGAGCCAACAGCTGAAATGCATATGAGAAGAACTCGGTGACATCATTGGCCAATATCATTTCGAGGCTGGGAAAGAGGCTTGCCTCAAAAGTCGATATGAGAGAGGGATCTCTCTCACTTGCTCGCCTGACGAGAACTGCCACAGATTCAAAGAGATAGTGATTGAAAACAGGATTTTTTGGGTTTTTGCAAACCTCGTTGAGAATAGAGGTCAACCCTGCAATAGAAGGTGCAGCAACTCCCTGTGAAATGTCAGCAACCCCCAGGACCCGCATGATGCACTTCATTACATACTGGTTTTCCTCAGACTCTGGGAATCTCAGGGCAGCAAAAAGGTTGTTCATCAGCGGGAGAAGAACTGAACTGATATCTGCTGAGGTATATCGCACTCTTCCGCCCTCATCCTTTACAAGCAAAAGCTTCTCAATGCAACTTGCAGCATAGGAATGGACAACATTAGATTCTGAGCTGAGGAACCGAACAAGATCAGGAAAGAGCCCCAATGCAACACCCTTTGGGATGTGATTTCGGAACATGGTAAAGAATTTAAGTGCACCAGCCTTAAGCATCGGAAACTCCTTGATGCTCTGGCTCTGCAACTCAGGGACTATGACTGTGTTGAAAAAGCGCTCAACATCAATGAGATCGGTTGTGGCAGACGCCGAACCGCCAGCAGCCCTCTTGGTTGCAAGTGAAACAACCAAATATATCGCACAATCCTTATCCTTCCAGTTTGCATCTGGATTCGTGGCAAAAGAGCTCAGCAAATTTTGTATCTGAGCAGACAAAATAGAAGTGACCTGTGCCTTATAATTTGCCGCAATGCCCTTGAAAAGCTCACATGCTATTCTTCTTCTGGTGTCAAGATCACTCCCTTCCATGTCCCTCCTAATAAACTCCACATAATTCATCTCAAAGAGCTCCTCATCCTCCTCCCTTAAACGCACATTGGGGATGACAATGGTCTGACAGATCTGCTGTATCACCCCGTCACCAGCAAATAAGGTGTGGTGCACGCTCGTGCTGACGGTTGTCAAAAATTTAATGGCAGTGATTGCTAGCCTATCACGACTAGGAGATTGGGCCACCTCCCCGAGTAAGCTCCAGACAGCAGTGGCGAACTTGTTAAGATACCCCTGAAACTCCTCCTCATTCTTCTCCATGTAGAGAGTAATATTCTCGCATACAGCCGAGCGGAGCTCATCAACGAGGGTGAGCCCATCAGGGCCACTACTCTCGAGAGCAGGATAGCTAGAGGTAAGATACTTCTGGAATTCAGTCATCCATTCAGTCATGTGATCCTCGAAAAACTCGGGCAGCTCTTGGAAATTCAAAGAATAGAAAAGCCTACAGCACAACCTCTGGGACTCGAAGAGCGGGCGCAATGCCTCGGCAGCTCCACCAGGACCAGCCGCAACATCGATGAGCTGGGCAGTTTTAAGGAAGATGTCCAACAAGGGTTTGGCAAAATTATCCAAGCAGTACTTGAGATCGAGCAGCAGATCATTGGTCTTGTACTGGTAGCGGAATTTCTTGAAAATGGAGTTAGCAGTGCCGAGGATACCGTTAATAGAGGTATAATCGGACGAGGCGGAAGCCTTCTGGAGATTGGAGACGAGGTCGGGCAGCAGGTTGGGCCATGACTGGGGGAAGTCATGCTTGCTTATGACGGCCAGGGCTTCGCTGAGCTGGCTCTGGATTCGTGGAGAGGAGGACAACATGAGGGGCACGATAAGGGATTTTATTTGGTCCTTCTCGGGGTCCAGAATCCGAGTGGTGTCGGCGGGGGAAGGAGCCCACCAAAGGCGGAGATGATTCTTGAAATTGACGGCGGCCGCCTGGCGGATCTGATCGTCGACAGTAGGCTCGGCGACAAGGCGGAGGACAGCGAGGCCATAGTTGGGCTGCTCGGAGGCGGAGGAGAGGAAAGCCTCGGCCTGGCGGCGAGGAACGGGGGAGGGGGAGAGAGTATTGAGGAAGCACTGGGAGAGGGACTGGAGAGTCTCTTGATTCCACTCCATGGCAACGACACTGAAATGAGACTGACCCAGAGAAGAAAAAGGCTAGGGTTCCTTCCTTTTCTTTTTTTCTTTTTTTTCCTTCTTTCTTCCTGGGAAGGGGAGAACCCTAAAGCAAGGAGTGCGCTGGCCTGGCCGTCCAAGTCTAGGGTTTTAGCAGCGATGGCGGTGGAAGACGAAGAAGAGGGATGAAGGGGGCAGCGGGGGGGCTCTGCTCTGGCTCTCTCGCTCTCTCTCGTTGTGGTTTTGATTTGAAAGAGACAGCCGATGCCGATGATGGATGAATGGCTCAATCAAATCGGGACCAGTTTGGATTAAAAACGATTGATTTTAATTTTAATTCTAACTCAACACACTATATAATAAAAATACATATTTTTCAATTCAAAAATTTTAACTTTATCTCAATACACTACACAACAAAAACACACGTTTCCTAAGTCAAATTTATAATAATATCTCATTTGTCATTTTCCACAATCAAAATCAAAATCAAAATCAAAATCAAAATAACTTCAACTCTGAATCCAAACGGTCCCTAAACATCTTAGAAAATCACTGTCTTCGCATTTTCTCTTCTTTCCAAATATTTACTAATTAATTATTTTTTTCGGTGAAGTACTAATTAGTGATTTTGATGTAGGATGAAATCATTGGAATTTCGTCTTTGCTCATATGAACAATCAAGCTATATATATCCTTTATAAAAGGTAAAAAAAAACCTTGTATATAGATGTCTGCCCATTTATTCTAGGAAAACATGACTTAAGTTTTTTCAAATTGAAATAACCTTTTCTTCAATTATATCTTCCTATTGATTTAAGATTCCCTTATATAGATTAAACTCGTTGTTAGCATTCCATAAACAACTTAATCATGGATGAGTTACATGCAAGATATTCATATTACTAGGATTGTACATTGTTCAATACAAAACATCTAAAAGTTAAAGTTCATTATCTACCCAAAAAAAAAAAAGAAAATTAAAGCCCATTGAGAAATTGATTTTTTTTAGTGGGTAAGACTTCGCGTCAGAATACAATATAAAAACCTAACTATGAAATTGTATAATTTAATAAAATATTTTGACGACATGTGAAGATAATATAAACACGGCCAATTGTAACAATAACATTTACTCAGTCAGATTTAATATAAATAAATAATTTAAATGATCTACATATATATATATATATATGAAAATAAAAAATCATATAATTGGATCGAATGTTATAATAATCTGAAACTAGAAATAATAAATTTAGTATTGTGTCGCAGCGAAGCACAAACTGAATCCAGTAAATATATATATTATTAATTGATAATCAGTGCATGCACAGGGTAAATTTTTCAAATATTATGGAAGCAAATTGGATAAAGTTATGCTGACATAAAGAAAAACAGCACAATTAGTACAGAATCTTTTATTAAAATAACATTTCGATATTTGGTTAAAAATCTATCACTTTGGTACGAAAACTAAAATTATAAAAAAAAATTCTATATAACTTTTCAATTTTGTAAATGTTAGACAAGCTATTAATTTTGAATTGACACTGTCAAATTTTGTTGACCTGACTTTTTCGTAGCTCTTGACATATCAATTTTTTAGAACATGGCTCTTACTGGGATGGTGGTTGGCAGGGGCATTTTCACTCTTCTCTGATCACCCATGCTCTCTCTCTTTAATTTCATTCCTCATTTTTATTTATTTTATTTTATTATTTGAAGTAATTTTAATTTATTATATTTTTATTATATATTTTTTAAAAATAATTTGTTATTTTGATTTTATTTCTGTTATTTGAAAATTTGTAATATTTTATTTTATTTTATTTTATTTATTTGTTCCGTTTGAGATCTATAAGTAACTTCCTACATAAATATTTTCCCTACTGCTAAGATTGAATTAACATTGGAGAAAATAGAATCTTCTTGTACTTTCTTCATAGTTAAGTAAAACTTGCTTCATAGTTAACTTTTACGCATGGTTAAGTAAATTGCATATATTATTATTATTTTATATGTGAATTTTTTAAAGGAAAATATCAAATTCATTTGCTAGAATATGGAAATCGATCGTATTGCTCCTGAAATACTTTGGCTATATAATGGATAGATAATAGATAGATGTATTTGTGTGTATATGGAACGCAGACACACTCTTATATTTTTTTGGCTAATTCGTTGCTCCTACCGAACTGAGCAAAGGTAACGGAGCCAGTGATTTTCATCTGAAAAAAGAAAAAAAAAGAGTAAATTAACTATTCCATCTCTAAGAGATTGACTTTTCATCAATTTGGTCTTTCAGTGATTTTTTACATCAATTGAATCCGCCTGATATCATTTATACATTCTAAGTAATTAATTAGGTCATTGAGAAATCAATTAAGTCCCTGACTTTTGAAGTGGTGGCCGACTAATTTGATTGCATCAAATGGTCCTTCCTTCCATTAACCATCAAAAGTTAATAAAAAACATAATTTACATCAAAATGATCCTTACATCAAAAGTAAAGGATTATAAAGAAAAAAAATTATAATCTAATGAATTAATAAGACAATAGTAGAAAAGGAGGACGGCAAAAGTAGAGCCAGCCCCATGGAAAGTCCAAGCACCCCTATTAACGAGGGAGACTCAAAGAAGAGACGGGCCCGACTGACAACACCTTCTTATGATCGCCGTCGTCTCAGCCTCCGATCTCCTCCTTCACCTTCTTTGCCTCCGCCGCAAGTCCTCTATTCCTCCCCCGAGGCCTAACCATCACGTGCTCTAATTCTCCCTTTCATGTGCCACCTCCTCAGTTCTCATTTCCATGTCCTTCCTCCTCTGCTACCTCTTCCTCTTCTCCAAGAATGTTGGTCCTACTGGTCCTCGCGGATGCATGGTTACTGCGACTCTGTTACCGAAATAAATTAATTTTCAGAGACTCGCCACCTGGCTCAATCATGTCATTACACGTGTCGAGGGCATTCCTATAATTTATAAAAGTTTAGGGATCGACGTAATACTAGTAGAACACCAGAAGAACGACATCATTTCTGGCACAATGGACATATTCAGATTCTAAGCCTGTAAATAGACCGAATCTAAACGTAACTATGCATGATGCTGCATGACTCGGATTTTGTGACTAACTGACTTCTAGAATTTAACTGGTGACGAAACCATGTCCGAATCATAACTGCTTCAGATTTTGGGCAGTCACGACGTGGTCTCTAAATCACGACTACTGAGCAGTTACAGATCGAGAAGATAAAGCTTATCTAAGGTGGACTATTATCACGTGGAGATAAGATGATGGTTAAAAGTAGTTTAATAACAAGGAGCCCACGTTCTCAAGATCAGAGAAGAGGTTTTGTTATCGTCAAGGAAGGAGAAAAATCTATAAATATCAGAAGATGCCTAAAGATTAACATATAACTCATTCAACAAACATAATCTCTGCAGATCTCTCAGCTCAGACGAGCTTTTATCCTTAGGAGTAGGAGTAAGTTAGATAACTCGAGCTTGTAGCAGCAGGGTGATCTCGTCAACGATTCAAGTTCACAAGTGTGTAGTGGTAAAATTACATCCTCAATAACATGATCACAACTCCATCGGCTTGTTGACAGAAGGTTTCGCCATCATCCCACGGCCATTCACTCAGAGCATCTCTACATGCAGGGGCGGAGCTAGCATATTAGCAGGGGGCAATTACCCCCCTGAACTTTAAATGTTTTAAAATTTTACCCCAAAAGCATGTTTATTGTAACATTTTTGCCCCCTTTGCCCCCCTGAACTTTGAATTTTTAGAATTTTACCCTAAAATTATATTTATTATAATATTTTTGCCCCCCTCCCTCGACAGAAATCTTGGCTTCGCCCCTGTCTACATGGTTGCATTGATTCTACTTTGTCTACAAGCGACCTCATACCTGAGTTCAAAGCCTAAACTGCCTGCCTCGATGGAAAACATAGTAGGCCATCTTCTGTAATTTCATTTGAGTTGTTTATTTCTATCTCATTAGGTTGCAATTCCATCATTGTATATATCTTTTTTATTTAATGAAGTATATTTCCTTATTGATTGTCTACTTTTATTGAGTGAATCCCTTTAATACGCATAGTTCTTCTACATAAGGCATTACCAAAAGAATCCACTTGGGTTTTGAAAGGAAAAAATGTTTTCCAATTTTATCTCTTTACAGAGAGATTAGAAACTACTTTTCACCTTTCCCTAGAATTCAACAACAAACTAGATTTCGCGAATGACCTTGCTCCTAGCGTCTCCAGTCGATTACATTCAGTAGATTGGACATTCATCACTTCTCAATCTCATTGTGCTAATGGAAAAGGGGCCAACAAGTTGCTACTTGGCATGCGATTTGGGGTTCTGGGATCGACCGGAGGGTTCTGGGATTGAGGAGAGTGTTTTGGGGTTGAGCGGATGGTTCTGGAAAAAAGAAAGAGGAGAAAATGGGAGGGAAGAACTATATTGATGTTTAGTAGTTTGACTAAATATTCAATGAGTAATACTCATCAACTTGGATGAGTAAGAACTAATCAAAATACTTATAAGTGGGAATTTGTGGGGTCAATTTTTTACTTTCCGACATCTTAGTTGAGTGTTACACATCCAAGTAAATGAGTAATACTCGCTCAATATTTACAGAGAAAAAGAGGTTTTCCAGTTTTATCTCTTTACAGAGAGATTAGAAGTCGCTTTTCACCCTTCCCCAAAATCCGACAACAAACTAGATTTCACGAATTACATTTAGTAGTTTGGACATTCATTAGTTCTCAATCTCATTGTGTTGATAGAAAAAGGGCCAACAGGTTGCTGATTGGCATGTGATTTGGGGTTTTAGGATCGAGCAGAGGGTTTTGGGATCGAGGAGAGTGTTCTGGGGTTGAGCAGATGGTTCTAGGTCGAGCAGAGGAGAGGATGATCAAAGGGGCTCAGGCTATGTTTAAACGTTCAACAAACAAAAGAGGAAGATTGGATATACGGATATAAAGAGGAAAAAAGAAAGAGGAGAAAATGGGAGGGAAAGACTATATTGATGTTTAGTACTTTGACTAAATATTTAATGAGTAATACTCATCAACTTGGATAAGTAATAACTAATCAAAATGCTTATAAGTGAGAATCTGTTAGGTCAATTTTTCACTTTTCGACATCTTAATTGGGTGTTACACATCCAAGTAGATGAGTAATACTCACTCAATATTTGCTCTTAGTACTTTGGGACGTTAACGGTAGGATGACGAGAGATCTAATTGGTGTCAATAAGGACAAAATTGAAACGTAGAAGGACTATCGATACATAAAGGATTCAATTGATACAAAAGGGATTCAATTGAACTAAATCCTCTTAGTTGGGGACTCAACTAATGTAAAAAATCACCGCTTGACCAAATTGATGTAAACTCGATCTTTTGGGGTCGAAATAGTTAATTTATTTAGAAGGAAAAAAAAAAAGGTTCCACCGAGATTTGAACTCGGGCTATTGGATTCAGAGTCCAATGTCCTGACCACTAGACCATGGAACCACTTGATCGCTGGTTTTACTATATTCTTATATAGATTTACAAGAAGTTATTTTTTAAAAATGTTTTTGTTGGAGGAGGAGGGATTTGTTTTAAGCAGCAGCGAAGGCGTTTGCAGGCAGCTAGCAGCTGGCATTGGAACGCATGCACAAGAAGAGCGGCACAAGTACAATAGATTGGATTGAATTGAATTAAGCCTAGCTTGCCACAAATGTCTCATCTTCTTCAGACGTTAATACGCATCTCCATCTCCTTCAGACGAAATTGATTGGGGTACCAGAAATTGGAGGAGAGATATTCCTTTCTTTCTCATCCCTAACTCATCAACGAAATTAGAGATGCTTCTTCTTTCATTACTTCCCTTTTGTTTAAATTACATCACTTGACAGAGTTAATAATGCCCAGAAGCTCTCCTTTCTTGGTTCAACCAGCCTTGCCATGCGTACATCTTCGTCCAATAGCCCTACAGATCAAGTGGACCAAAAAAACAGGATATCAGAGAGCCCCAAAACAAAAACCAATGTGCATGCTGGACGAGCTAGGGAGGGAATGGAATGCACTGCTATGGAAGGGAGTGGACTGGTGGCACTAAACAGAACCCCAACCCAACCCAACCCAACCAAAATCCGGTCCCAACTCAAGCCCAAGAGACATATATATATATATATATATTCATATATCTATATCTCTCTCCCTCTCTCTCTCTCTATATATATATATGAGAAAGCATGATCGATGTGATCCCGCCAGATGGCCTCAGAACGGTTCATTTCAAAATGAAATTTTTTAAATTTTTGAGTTTTTTAAATTTTTAAACTATTAATTAATGAATTATCATAAATTAAAAATATCTTTATCGATCTATGATATCTTGTAAAATATCTTTTGTCTTTCATGATTTGGTGCGACATGTACCTACATGTTAATGTAATTCATCAATTAATGAATTAGACATTTTTTTTTACACTTACATATATTTTATTTATCTATGTCTACATGGGGTCCTCAAAGAAAATTTCTTTAGCTATGTCTGTTGACCTATTAATTTTATCCTCAGTCTACATGGTGAGTTTTTTTCGGTTGCAAAAATAAATGATATTTTCTTTTTAAAAAGTAGATTACATAAACAAATCATATAGTACGTGGCTATATTTAGGATTTAACTGAAACAACGCACATAATCATAAACAAATCATAATCTATTGCTTTAATTCTTAAGAGTATTAGGTAAATAATTTATAGATATCTATATCATCATATTTGATTTTGAGAAATCAAATATGTTATAAATAGGAAGCATAGCTCAAATAAATAGTGACTTATTCGGCTCTCAAAGAATATACATCTATCACAGGATGCAAGCTCTCAAAAAGTATGTCTCCTCGCACGCAAGATGAGTTGTTCAATTATTGTCGTTTTTGTTTCAATTTTTTGCTTTCTGTCTCAAATTAGAAACAATTAGATATACTGAGTCATGATGGAATAGCTCGAATGACTAACCTCGGAGATAGCTGGGGCGTGATGGTTCGAGAAAGCTAGGGTGGAATAGAGCAACAGATAATGAAAAAATTAGTTGTTGCCTTGCCCATGTTTTTCGCTTCAAATTCTCGGTCTCATAAATATGAATATCGTGATAAACCAATGCCAACCTTTTTTTTTTTTTTCTCTTTCCTAGGTCTCCCTATATGTTTTTTATGAAAAATTCTTTTAAATTAAATTGAAAACTGTTTGAACTTTGCACACCCACATATATATTTCCGTAATTATATATATATATATATATATTATATACGTTTCTATATATTGTTTGCACACACACATATATAATTCCACAGACATATATATCCATATATATATATATGTTATACACGTTTCTATTTACGTTTGTATATATGTTTATATATATATATATACATATTCGTAAATTATTTTTAATTAAGTTTATATGTTACTGAGCAAAAAAAAATGTGTTTTAATGAAATTTTCTTTGCTTTTTTATTTTATTTTTAATTTTAATTTTTAATTTATATTGTTAAAAATTGTTAAAAAAATTTATCATGATCTATCATGTGCAAGGCACGGGCTCCACGACAAGTATAATATAAAGCGGAGCGAAGCTGGGTCTGGCAAAATAGCCTAAGAATGATCAATTTTTGAATGGAACCTTCTTGATTTTTTAGTTTTTTTAAAATAAGGTTTTAATTTTTAAAAAATATATAGATGTAGATTTGTGGGATCAAACATTATTTTCTCAATTTTTTAGCTTTCTTTGAAAATGATTTTTCAATTTTTAATGATATAAATATATATTTGTGGATCACTCATTATTCTCAGTGTTTTTAGTTTTTTTATAAAACGAATTTTTTAATTTTTATTTTCTGAAAATTTTTAAAACATATAAACATATATTTGTAGGACTTTCGTCATTTTCTCGATATTTTGAACTTTTTAGAAGATGAATTTTTAAATTTTTTAGAGCATATAGATATAGATTTATGGGACCAATCATTATTTTCTTAATTTTTTTATTTTTAAATTAAAAATATTTTATGAAAAGTTCCGGATAAAAAAAATCACGTAAGATCATATTTGCTTTTCAAAAAGCAAATCATATCATATATTCTTTTATAGATATATATGATGTGTTATTTATATATAAATAACAGACACACAAATTTGGCTCTGAAAAAATATATTGCCACAACTAGATGTGAATTCTTTAATTTTTTGTACACACACAACTTTATTTGGTACGTCTACCTTAGACTTGAAGGTGAGTTTTTCAACATTTTTTCTCACATGTAACGTTTGTAAAATTTTTGAATTCTCCAATTAATGTACGTAGTTGGTGTAAGACACGAAGTAACATGGTTAAAATTTTTCTTTTATATTTTATGCATAATCTCTTTTCAAATTGCCTCTTTTATATGTATTAATGTACTAATTTTTCATTATCTTATTCATGAAATAATATTACTATTAGTCACATATCTAATAGATACTGTTATTGATTTTAAATTATTATTTTCAATAGTTTATAACAATATTTTTTATAATAAAAATATAAAAGAATTAGGTTTTATCTCATCCAACACGGACTCTATGACTAATGTATATATACAAGAACATGATTCGTGCTACGCATAAAGTGAAAATAATGTCAACTTAAAAATTTATATATTGTAGTTAGTGTATTATTACGGGGTATATTATACATTGCCGAGATTAGCGGGATATATTGTATCATGTATATTAACTAGCCTTATTAGTTACATACATATTAGGCAATAGAACTCTTTCCTCTTTTTTCTTGTAATCGGTAGTATATGTACACGATCAAGTAATGAATGAAATTAAGCTTTCAGTTCAACAAATAACATGTATTGCAATATAAATTATTCTTTGTTTATTATCGGTTATCATATTTTTAAAATATTAATGAATTATTTCAATATCGAACAATGTAAAGTGAATTCTATGTATTTAGCAAAAATTTTAAAAAATTGGTAATTGGATAAGTCACAGGTGTTGAGAGAGAAGAAAGTTTAACATGGAATATAGGAGAGAGAGGAGAGGGAGAGAAGATAGAGAGAGAGAAAAATAGGAAATTGAATGTTACCCGAAGCACTTCTCTATTTCCTTTTGTAATATATATATATATATATATAATAAGACGTAACCCACGGTACACGTGGCATGCATATAATTTCGCATTAGAGATGGTTTTTATAATCTACAGTACTTGTATTATTGCTTGAAATGTGAGTATATTTATTTTTGAATTTATGAAATTATCGAAATACTATTAGTTAACGAGGAGAATAGTTGTAGAAGGAAAAAAAAGAAAGAAATTGTTTAGATGCCGAACTTGTAGGTGGAGAGAGGAGGGAAGAGACAGGAAGAGGGAGGAAGAAAAATGGGAGAGACAAGTGACAAAAGTGGTTTGATGGATAGAAAAATATATTTGTACGCACATATAACATATTAGTGGCTCACAATTTTTATTTTTATTTTTCAATGTGCTGTTTGAAAGCACAAAATTATACCACTATGAGTCTTTTCAGTATATAAATATTATCATGCCCTAAAGACGCACTGCAGCTTTGTAAATAAATATATTATTATATTTTATTAAATATTTTGTAAATAAATATTTTTGATTATTTTTTAATTATCAAAAAGGTAATTTAGATCCTCAACCTTTTAACGCTTTTATTATTTTCGTTTTAAACCTTTATTTTTTGTCATTCTCATTCTTAACCTTTTAGTCCTACCGTCCATTTTTCCTTTAAAAACCTAATTTTCCGTCCAAAAAATAATTTTAAAAATAATTTTAATTTAAAAATAGAGAAAATAATAAAATCTCTGAAAATTTTAAAAAAATTGAAAAAGAAGGGGGCCGACGACTAGGGGCTGGGGGTGCTTCCGTCGGCCACCACCTTCTCGATTGAGGTTGTTGGGAGGGTCGTACCATGCCGACGACCTCTGTCGGGGTAGAGAGGAGATGGTTGGTCGGAGCGCCCTTGGCCTCCTCGATTTTGCCTGATTTCAGAGATTGGAGGAAATCTCTAAAACTGGGGAGAAATCGGGGGGCTGTGTGGTCGCCCCCGCCGACCACCACCCACGACAGAGGTCTTTGAAGCGGTCCGACCCTGCCAGCGATCTCTGTGGGCAAGTAATCTAGTCTGGGGCAGGTGACAAAAGCGACTGAAGTCACATCATCTTGGGTTACTCTTGACTTTTGTCTCTCTTGTCACAAGTGCCTTCTCCAGCTACGCTAAATTGATTGGCTGTAGGTATGCCAATGGCTGGATTGGTCGACTCTATGGCGCCCTCCTTGACTCAGCCGGATTGGTCGGCTCCTAAGTGTCTTCCCCGACTTGGTTTTTGGTACGATATGTCGACCTGATTCTGTGATGGGTCCCTTATGTGCAAGTATGGCTCAAGGCCCTTCCTGCTTTGCTCTGAGTTTTTTCAAAATATCGACATCATATGACTAAGATCTACATGAATTATGACTTGAAGGCCCTCCCCCTAGTTTCTACAACGGTAGATGTGGGACGGTAGAGGATTCAATCGGCACTTCGATTTTTCTGCTGCATGTATCTTGTGGTTATTTGCTTGGTGTTATCATCTACTTTCATATGTAGTTTGCTTGGAGGACTCCATTCATTTTCTGATCTTATTTTTTATTTCTTCAGCATTTTATCGTGTATTCCTTTCGTAATGAATGAATATCATTACTTTCGAGCAAAAAAATATATGGGGTTAATAATAATAAAAAGCACAAATTTTTCACATTTTAACAATTTTAGTACGAACTTTTTTTTCATTTAAAAATATATAAAGTTTCGATTTGATAACAATTTTAGTAGGCGCCAAATTTTTCATTAATTTGGACAAAAATTGCTTACGGATAGGTCGAGTGGGTCTCATCATATTTTTTAATAATTAAATTATTTCATAGAGTCAAAAAAAGAAATCAAAAGAGAAAAAAAAGAAGCAAAATTGGGTACCTCGATTTAGTCGGAATCGAGAGAACCCCCAAATTGCTTCTTTTTTTTCTTATTTTTTGAAATTATTTTATTATTAAAAAATATGGTGGGTTCCACTCGACCTATAATTCAGCAATTTCCGTCCAAAATAACTGCAAATTTGATGTCGTGCTAGAATTGTTATCCAATCGAATATTTGTGCATTTTTAGGTTAAACAAAAAAAATCGTGTCAGAATTGTTAAAATGTGAAAATTTTGTGTTTGTTTTTTTAGTTATTAACCTAAATATATATTACGAATAAAGATTTGGGTTTACATACAAAGTATTGATCACAAATGAAATACTGTTTGTACCCAATGTAATGAATAAAAAATGAATCATTAATATTAACATTAAAAAATAAAAACAAAAGGGACAGATGAAAAAAAGAAAATTATAATTAGAACACTCGGATTATCTGGATGTGCACCAGATGATACTGATTTGATGATTCTGATCTATCTATTTATTGTATCAGTCTGCCTACTTATTCCTCGCCTATCATATCGATATCAACCTTTGCTTAACAACAACAAACAAATAATAACAACAATTAACAAATCTCTATACTCTCTCTCTACCCTCCCAACAATTTTCTTTTTTTTCTTTTCTGTGAAAGACAATGATATATCATCGTCATCATCATGTGTGCCTGTCTACCGTCGGATCCGTTCTCTCTCTCTCTCTCTCGCAATGAAGAAAGGCACCTTCTTTCTTCTTCTTTGAAATGAGAGAGAGAGAGAGAGAGAGAGAGAGAGAGAGAGAAGGTCCCCCGGCCGGCCTCCTTCATTCCCTTTCCTTTCCTTTCCTCCCTTTGGCTTTTGATTCAATCAAAAATCTTTCCTTGTCTCGGCCAATCGAGTCCCCCTTCCCTTCGTCTTCTTCCCCTTCCTTCGCTCCTTGTTTGCAATCGCATTAGCTTTTGTCTTCCTTTCATGCCGCAATCGGTGCCTTCTCTCTTCCCTCATGTAAGGATCGAGGAGGGGACGGAGATTCTTCGTCAGAATTAT
This sequence comes from Punica granatum, assembly GCF_007655135.1. NCBI lineage: Eukaryota > Viridiplantae > Streptophyta > Magnoliopsida > Myrtales > Lythraceae > Punica > Punica granatum. Next base: position 168,404 of record NC_045130.1, read on the forward strand.
TAGCCCTGACGTTCGCTGTTTGGGCTTGAGCTGCAAATAGAGATGGAAACGGATAGTATTGAATGCGTGACGTCCCTCGACGGGACGGAGGAAGATGAGATCCACCACCACCACCACCACCACCATCTTCACCACCATCATCATAATGCCCAGCCCCAGTTCCTTTCTAAGCCTCCCAATAGCAATATCGCCTCCCCAACGGTTCTCCCCAGCACCGCCCGGGTCCACGAATTGCTTGAATGCCCAGTTTGCACAAATTCCATGTATCCCCCAATTTACCAGGTAGGTAAATAATGTTCTCTCTCCCCCCACTTTTTTTTTTGGTGCAATTCTGTCATGCTTGTTTGTCGCTATATATGCGTCCTTCTAACTGTCGAAGAAGATTCTCTTTTAAATCTGATGAGGAAGGGCTCGGCTCGGCTGTGGTTTCGAGCTCAAATTCTGGGATTATTAATGTATCAAAAGAAGCATCATTTCTTTCCATTTGTGTTGTTTGTGTGTGTGTGTGTGAGAGAGAGAGAGAGAGAGATCATTCTCGAGAGATTTTTAGCCTAAATAGGAAGCGCTGCCTTTGATTTGGAAAAAAAGGCGGCGTTGGTGGAGGATGTTTCGTATGTAATGGTATTGTCTGTGTTGTCTGATTGACCTGTCTGAACCTTGCCATCGTTTTGGGCCAAAAGTGGAAATCTTTCATTGCGTTGCTTGGCACACGGTATTCGTCTAGCAACTCACTATTTCTTTCGTTTAAGTAACTCACCATTCTTTCTGGGATTGATTGAAGATTTGATTGACCCATTGTTACTCTTTCTAACCTTCATTGCTTCAGTGCACGACCCTTGAAGCTAGGAGGTTTTCAAAGTTGCTTGGGTTCGTCCTAATTTATCATTTGTTATGCCCCAAATGATTTAAGACTCTTCTTAACCTGAGAAATTTTCTATATGCAGTGCCACAACGGGCATACGCTTTGTTCAACTTGTAAAACACGTGTACACAATCGGTGTCCAACATGCAGACAGGAGCTCGGCGACATAAGGTGCCTTGCACTGGAGAAGGTAGCGGAGTCGCTCGAGTTGCCTTGCAAGTACTGCTCTCTTGGATGCCCCGAGATCTTCCCTTACTATAGCAAACTAAAGCATGAGACACTCTGTAACTTCAGGCCATACACTTGCCCATACGCTGGATCCGAGTGTTCTGTCACTGGAGACATTCCTTTTCTTGTAGCTCACCTGAGGGATGATCACAAAGTGGACATGCATTCAGGATGTACTTTCAACCATCGATATGTGAAATCAAATCCCCGTGAAGTAGAAAATGCAACATGGATGTTAACTGTGAGTATACGTACGCCTACTGCTTTTTGAAGTTTGTAAGAAATTAGTAGCCATGATAACGCAGAATCTTGACCGATTTTGTTAAACCACACTTTATATACATTGGTGCTCCTAGTATGTTCTAGTTTTAAATCCTCACAATCCGTTGATTCAGTGTTCCTCATTAAATTTCTCATGTTCTTCTTCTTCTTCTTCTTCTTCTTCTTCTTCTTCTTCTTCTTCTTCTTTTCTTTTGTTTGGGTTATTCATGATTTTTTCCGTATGTATATGTAAAACTCAACTTGCACATGAGAAGGATCTGTGAAGTTTTAGCTCTGAAATGATCTTCTTTTAATGTTAACTTTTTAAGGTGTTCCACTGCTTTGGGCAATACTTTTGCCTCCATTTTGAAGCGTTTCAGCTCGGGATGGCTCCTGTGTATATGGCATTTCTTCGTTTCATGGGGGACGAGACGGAGGCTCGGAATTACAGCTACAGCCTAGAGGTGGGCGGAAATGGGCGAAAACTCATATGGGAGGGGACGCCACGGAGTGTGAGAGATAGCCATAGGAAGGTCAGGGACAGCCACGATGGGCTCATTATACAGCGAAACATGGCCCTCTTCTTCTCTGGAGGTGACAGGAAAGAGCTGAAGCTCCGAGTGACAGGGCGGATTTGGAAGGAACAGCAGAGCCAAGAAGTCGGGGCCTGCATACCCAACCTCTGTAGCTAGGCTCGATTGATCGACCAATCTCTCTCTGTCTGTCAATGTCTCTCTCCCGTCTCAACTAATTTATTCTGTGTTGATTTTCTGGTAAATTAAATCTCACAGGTGTACGTGATGTCAATATCCGACTCTTTTGTCGATGTGTATGGATGCTGCAGGTACGAGCCCCTAAGAATTTATCAATCAACTTTTGTTTTCGACGTCTTGCCCGCTTACAACTGGTGTACTCATATTTGGACAACCGGATTTCGTCATGAGATGATATATCTTCTCTGTTGAGTGTTGACACCCTTTCACGCTCGATCCCACATCTGAGTGGCACTGGCGGTAAAGGATTCTTCGGCTGTAGGTAGCTCTTAGCTGCGAGCTTGACTTGAGCTAAGGAGAAGTGTAAGAGTAAGACAAGCCAACTCCAAGTGGGCAATTAACCGGTAAAACCTAGCTAGAAGGCTGAAAAAGTTGCTGAGCCCTCATTTGAAACATATAAGTGTGTTTGTTTTATAAATAATGTTGAACTCAACTCAACTTAACTGTACTTATCTTCAATTCAACATTACAATCATTATTATTTTTTATTTTTTAAATATTTTTAATCATTCAATTCAATTTTTAATATCAAATTCTCTTAATTATTCATTACTTTTTCACAATTTAATAACATAATTATTACTTAATCATTATTTTCTCTTAATTATTTATTATTTTTTCACACTTTTTCTCATAATTTAACAATACAATCATTACAAATCAATTAAAATCAAAATTTAATTCAACTCAACTCTCAATCCAAACGCACTCTAACAGACTGATTCATGGTGTGGTCTTCGTATCATATAATATTTGAATTCATTGTGACAGCGCATCCATTTTGAAACATTACATCGCCTAAGACGAGGATTTAACCAAAGACTGGAAAGAAAAGAAACAACGGAGATACTATCAAAACCATAAACTACTACATCAAATAGAGCTATGTCCCAACAAAAAATAGGGTTTCGCTAAGCCAAGCGCTGGGAATATGATAAAGCTATGTCGAACAATGCTAATGGTCAGTAATTAAAAGATAAGTACGTATGAACGAATGTACGTACGTACGCAATGTATGTATATATGCGTGTATGCATGACTAGCATCAATAGCCAATAGGAAGAGACAGACTCGTGAATTAGAACGAACTAAACAAATCTTCTTGTCGTCTCTATTTTCCTTTTTAATTTATTTTTTCTTGTTGGGGAGTCATTGTCCACGAATTGAAAGGAGTCCTCAGCATCTACTTGGTTCTGTTCTGTTCTGTTCTCTGGTAGTTCACCTCCCCACACGCCCACACACACAGAGACAACACTGTCTAATTATTATGTCTAAAATATATTACTACGGTAGATAATACATCTCGGCGCTGACCCAAATAATTCATATGGTATACTAACCAACTTTTGGCATGACAAGTCATAATTCAGCTCCGTGATTACGTCTTCTTTGGTAGCCTGACTAGTGGATCATTTTACGTACTGAGATGGAGGATGATGACGACCTGGACGACATTGCACCAGAGAGAGAGAGGTTGGTGAACAATGCAAAGAGAAGATTCCGTTAGCAAACTAGCTAGCTACCCCACAGAGTCACAGACCGAAGAAAGGAATCGCCATAATTGTAAATTTGTAATCGTCAGTCCAGCTTACAGTCCTACCTTAGAATTACTTTCTTTTTTTTCTTTTTTCAGTAAGAAAAAGAGGCAAATGCCCATTACAGAAAAACGAGTCCCACCTTAGAATTTAGATCAGATCAATTTGGAACCCAAAAAAAAAAAAAAAAGGGTTTGCTTCTGATAGCATAACCTCCCACGAAAAGGATTCCAAATCACTCTTGACAGATCATAGAAATTACAAGTTTAAACCATATCTCTGTCGACTGCAAGCAGAGTCAGTGGAGCCGTACGCCTCCCCCGTCACTTCTAATCTAATAATAGATAGATTGATAAGAGGTGAAGGGGAAGATCCCGCCCCCGCTTTTCCGGGCGGATATTGAAGCAAAGCACCGCTTTCTAGAGTGAAGTCAGTTCTGGCATAATACAGTTCATTGCAATCAGAGGATTGTAACCATACGTTCCTATTAGGAAGCGATGTGCTCAACCAAACAATAACGCAACGATTAATCTCCCTCCCCTACTAGTGTAATCGAGATAGGAACTAATCAAATCAACCAACAAGCAGTAAAGAAAAGAACACCAAGAATTTTACGTGGAAAACCCCGATGTGAGGAAAAACGACGGGACCAACTCCGAATCAATGATCCACTATGAATGAAGGTCATACAATGTCTTTCATCAAAGGTAAACCCTTGGATTACCAAACTCAAGAGAAACACTCTCTTGGATCACCCAAACACTAAATTCGTCACCCACACCGGGTGGTTCACAAAGTCAGCTGAAACAGCACCTACAGAACTTTAATAGAAATTCTGACCGTTCAGAACTTAACCCCACATGTTGTGAAGCCGCTGTCAAAATTTCGTCCCAATCGGAGTTCGTTTACCCTTCCGATCAAGGTTTGATCTCCAGCTGCGCGCTGCCCTCTGTAACCCGAATTTCAGCTCTGTTCACTGTATTCTGTGTTGATCTGCTGTTCTTCTCTGTGCCAATCTGCCGCCACTCTTACCCAGCTAATTTAGCTGAAAATTAACCCTAACAAAAGTGGATCTTTGGGCCTATTAAAGCTCGATAAAAGTCCAACACAATTTGAGCCCAACTTCCTCCAAATTGGAGGGATACCCAATAAACTCCCCCTCCCGACTATTTGGAGGCTTTGAGCATACCGGCTATACTTTAGAAAACATGAAGTTTCTCCCTAGCGAGAGGTTTTGTCATCATATCAGCTCCATTCTCGTCAGTGTGCACTTTGTCTAGCTTTACCAGCTTGGACTCCAACACATCTCTAATCCAATGAAACTTGATATCGATATGCTTCGACCTTGAATGGAAAGTAGGATTCTTGCAAAGATGAATGGCGCTTTGACTATCATAGTGTAGAACATACCTTTCTTGCTTCAAGCTCAACTTCTGCAAAAACTTTTGCAACCACAACATCTCCTTGCAACCTTCGGTCACCGCAATGTATTCGGCTTCCGTTGTAGACAAAGCGATGCACTTTTAAAGCCTTGATTGCCATGAGATAGCTCCCCCTGCAAAAGCCATCAAGTATCCCGAAGTGGATTTCCGGGAATTGATATCTCCTACCATATCCGCATCCGTGTAGTTCACTAACTCCGGCTTACCAGTGCCAAAGTGTAAACACACCTTGGATGTTCCTCTGAGATACCTCAAGATCCACTTAACCGCATTCCAATGCTATTTCCCCGAATTGGAGAGAAAACGACTAACCACACCAACAGAATGAGCGGTATCTGGCCTTGTACAGACCATGACATACATTAAACTTCCTACAGTTGATGAGTAAGGAATTTTCTTCATCTCTTCTTTCTCCTTCTCACTTGTAGGACATTGCTTCGAGCTAAATTTGAAATGAAAAGCAAGTGGTGATGAAACTGGTTTAGCATTACCCATGTTGAACCGATCCAAAACCTTCTCGATGTACTTCTCTTGAGAAAGCCAATTTTTTCCACTTGATCTCTCACGAGAAATATGCATTCCAAGGATCTACTTTGCCGGTCCCAAATCCTTCATGGCAAAGGACTTGCTGAGCTCTTTCTTCAACTCTGCAATCTTGCTCATATCATGACCAACAAGTAACATATCATCCACATATAACAGTAAAATGATAAAATCACCATCCGAGAATTGTTTCACGAACACACAATGATCTGAAGTTGTTCATGTGTAGTCATGGCTCAACATGAAAGAGTCAAACTTTTTGTACCACTGCCGAGGTGCTTGCTTATGCTCATACAAGCTCTTCCTCAGCTTGCACACCAAATGCTCATTACCTTTAACTTGGAATCCTTCAGGCTGCTCCATATATATTTCTTCCTCCAAGTCACCATGCAGGAAAGTTGTTTTTACATCGAGCTGCTCGATCTCCAAATTCAGACTAGCTGCCAGTGCGAGAACAACTCGGATCGATGACATCTTAACAACGGGCGAGAAGATCTCATCAAAGTCAACTCCTTTCTTCTGGTTGAAACATTTCACTACCAGTCGAGCTTTGTATCGAGGTCGCGAGTTCTCTGTCTTCAACATGTAGACCCATTTGTTCTTCAATGCTCTCTTACCTTGCGGTAGCTTCACTAGGTTATACGTGTGATTTTCAGACAAGGAGTTCATCTCTTCATTCATCGCCTTCAACCAGTGCTCCTTGTGCTCATGTGCCACAGCTTCATCATAGCACTCAGGTTCTCCCCCGTCAGTCAGTAGCACATACTTATGAGGCGGATATCTTGTAGAATGTCGTCTTACTTTGTCAGATCGTCTAGGTAGATTACCTGCAGGCTCTAACTATAACTACGAGCCTGTATCATCCGTAGTCACATCATCATCTACCTGAGGAATCTCACCCCCAGTCGTGGTTTCTTCATACTCACCAGGTACCTCTTCCACTGGATGCTCTACATCAACTGATACAGGAATAGAGATCTCGTGAGGATTGCCTACTCTGGCATTCTCTAACTTTTACAAATCCTCGATTGTCTGGTCCTCAAAGAAGACAACATCCCTGCTCCTGATGATCTTCTTGCTATCAGGGTCCCAAAACATGTACCCGAACTCTTCATGTGCATAACCCAAGAAGATGCACTGTTTTGCCTTGGCATCGAGTTTTGATCTTTCATCTCGAGGAATGTGAACAGATGCCCTGCACCCGAAGAGTCTGAGATGCTTGTACGATACTTTCTTGCCGGTCCACACCTGCTGGGGTACATCTCCATCAAGTGCAACTGACGGTGTAAGATTAATAAAATCAACCGCTGTCCTCATTGCCTCGCCCCAGAAAGACTTAGACAGTTTCGCCTGAGAAAGCATACAACGAACTCTCTCAACAATTGTGTGGTTCATCCTCTCTGCAAGCCCGTTCTGCTGTGGTGTCTTCGGTACCGTCTTCTCAAGTTTGATACCGTGAGTCCTGCAATAGTTCTTGAAAGGACCCCTATACTCACCACTATTATCAGCTCTGACACATATCAGATTCATGTCCGTTTCTCTTTCCACTGCTACATGGAAGTTCTTGAAAATCTCAGTCACCTGATCTTTAGTTCTCATAGGGTAAGCCCAAACATTCCTGGAGTGATCTTCTATAAAGGTCACAAAATAGAGAGCACCACTAAGAGATCTATCCGACATGAAACAAACATCAGTATGCACAAAATCAAGTATATGATCGCATCTAGAGGGACGACTTCTAACAAAAGAAACTCTCATCTGCTTACCAGCTAAACAGTGATTATATTTGCTCAAGTGCATACCTTTAACGGGCAAAGACTGCTTTCTAGCAAGAATTTGAATACCTTTCTCGCTGATATGCCCAAGTCTTCTGTACCATAGCTCGATAGGATAATCCTCAACAACATTAATTTGACTGGAGTTGTGTCTGGCACGCAGCCTGTAGAGAGTGTCGGTCTTCTGACCCCGTGCCACAATTAACGAACCCTTGGAGAGCTTCCATCTCCCATTGCTAAATTCGTTACTGTAGCCTTCATCATCAAGTTGATCAGTCGAGATTAGGTTAAGGCAAATTTCTGGAACATGCCTCACCTTCTTCAGAAGCAACTTGCAACCAAGCTCGGTCTCTAGACAAACATCACCAATACCGACAATCTTGCATGACTGTCCATTCCCCATTCTCACATAACCATAGTCCCCGATAGTGTAAGGTGAGAAGAAATCCCGATGATGAGTGACATGAAACGAGGCGCCTATATCTGCAACCCAAGTAGAGTCCTGACACGTGAAATTCACATAGGCTTCATCACAAATGATGTAGGTCTCTCCATCAAATGCCACTGCTGTAGTGCCTTCTTCCTTCTTGCTCTCACCATTGCCATTCTGATTTTTCTTCAGAGCTCTACACTCCCTTTTGTAATGTCCCTCTTTTCCACAGTGATAGCGAGTGACCACTTTCCTCGTCTTCGACTTTGATCTACCCCTCGATTTGTCACGTGAGTTACCATGCTTGGAAGAAGAATTTTTGCTTTAACTTCTCCCCCGTTGTTCAGTAACCAAAGCTTCAGACCGAATGGAAATCTCAGAACTTTTCTTTCTAGTCTCCTCATTAAATAAATTATCTGTCACTGTGGCCAACGATAGCTTTCCATTTGGCGCAAAATTGCTCAATGCAACCACAAGTGTGTCCTAATTATCCGATAGAGCCCCTAAAAGTAGACAAGCCTGTAACTCATCGGGTAGTATTATCTCCAAGTTCATCAACTAGTTAACAATATCCTGAAAATTACTCATGTGCACAGCCATATCACCTCCATCCTGGTAACGAAGATGAACCAACTTCTTCACGAGAAAGGCCTTATTTTGCGGAGTCTTCCTCGCGTAGAGATTTGTCAATTTATCCCACAAAGCTTTCGCATTTGTCTCCTGAGCAACATGATGATAAATACTATTGTCTATCCACTGCCGAATCAAACCAATAGTCTTCTGATTTGTGCTTTCCCAAGCCTTGTCATCCTTATCTTTGGGTTTCGCGGAATCCCCTTCAATGAGATCGTACAAATCCCTGCAAAATAGAAGATCCTCCATCCGATACTTCCATATAGAGTAGTTGGTTGCATTCAACTTGAACATAGATCCTGTAGACTCCTCCATCTCGAAAACACCGAAAAAACTCAAACTTCTCTAACTCGAGACTTTAATACCACTTGTTGGGAAGGGATGTGCTCAACCAAACAATAACGCAGCGATTAATCTTCCTCCCCCACTAGTGTAATCGAAATAAGAACTAATCAAATCAACCAATAAGCAGTAAAGAAAAGAACACTAAGAATTTTACGTGGAAAACCCCGATGTGGGGAAAAACCACGAGACCAACTCTGAATCAATGATCCACTATGAATGAAGGTTATATAATGTCTTTCATCAAGGGTAAACCCTTGTATCACCAAACTCAAGAGAAATACTCTCTTGGATCACCCAAATACTAAATTCGTCACCCACACCGGGTGGTTCACAAAGTCAGCTGAAACATCACCTATAGAGCTCGAATAGAAATTTTGACCGTTCAGAACTTAGCCCCACGTGTTGTGACGCCGCTGTCAAAATTTCGTCCCAATCGGAGTTCGTTTACCCTTCCGATCGAGGTTTGATCTCCAGCTGCGCGCTGCCCTCTGTAACCCATATTTCAGCTCTGTTCACTGTATTCTGTGCTGATCTGCTGTTCTTCTCTGTGCCAATCTGCCGCCACTCTTACCCAGCTAATTTAGCTGAAAATTAGCCCTAACAAAAGTGGATTCTTGAGCCTATTAAAGTCCGATAAAAGCCCAATACAATTTGAGTCCAACTTCCACAAAATTGGAGGGATACCCAACAACCCTCTCACAGATCAAGATATATATATATATATATATATAAACTGAATGACAGCTTCTGCTGCCACTCAACTCTTAAAGCAACTGAGATGACATGTACCTTGGGGTGAGCTTGACGCTTGCTCCCAACAAATAACTGCAATCTAAAACTGTTGGGTGATTGCATGGGTCAATCTATTATAATCAATCGTATAACAATACATACATGCATTACCCGTAACAATGACATGTTCGGGACAATGCAGTCCCAAAAATATTTAACATAACGATAATTAAAGAATGGTTTACTTACCGTGACAATACCTGAAATCTCAAAACATCGAAAACCGATCAATTTCAAAATTTTCTCTCATTTTTCTTTCCCCTTTTCCCCCTCAGTTTCTCTCAATCTCCTTCAATGTTTCGGCAGAAGGAAATGAAATGACCAGGCACAACAGAAAAGGCAATTTTATAGTAAAAAAGAAAAGAAAAGTAAAGCAGTCGAATTAAGCTCTGATGGAATTGATGAAGGTGGAGAGCTGCCGGAAGATAATTTGGATGAATTCATGAGATTAAAAGAAATGTTGACAAATGGAAAGATACTTATAAAACATCTCTATATAAAATAAATAAATAAAAATATAAGAATAATTAAGCAGTAGTCGACTAGACTTAATTAAATTAGACTTTGTAAGGCTATTCAAAGTTCAAACACCTGATTGTCGTCAGATTTTATTAATTTCTGCAAGTCATACATTTGCTAGACACGGCCCCCCTTGCCTCCGACTGCTGCTTCCGAAAATTTGAGATATATATCACTGTTAAAAGAACTTCCACCTTCATCAAGCACGCGCGGAGAGAGGCTGCATCAAACTGGCTCCCAGTACAGAACCAGGCGGGTATCCGGCTCTCTCTCACATTGTTACGTCGGTCTTCCAGCTCATGGTCTTGGTCTGGAGAGAGCCTTCCCTTCCCTTCCACTTCTGTCCTAATTTCAAGTCTAATCTTTAACTCTGACTATTGGCTGGTATCAGTACTGTTAAGCACGAAGCTGGGAAATGCCACGCTTATGTCCCTGAAATGGCACATATAGATATAGCGGTTTGAAGTTTTGAACTATATATACATATATATATACTACACTCTAGACTGTTTTGCGTAGTCTATGCACGCAAGATTTATAGATGACTATTGATATATATACCAAAATAAAATTAAGAAAATGGTTAGTAAAAAAAAAAAGCACAAACTTTTCATATCTTAACAATTCTAGCATGAACATTTTTCTTTAACCTGAAAATGCACAAACTTTCGATTTGATAATAATTCTAGCACGACGTCAAATTTTTCATTAATTTGGACAGAATCGAGGCCACTGAGAGCGCCGACGATCCCAAATCGGGGCTGGAATCGGGAATTATTCTCCCAATTTCGGCGGGTGGAGCCACGACCCCGACCATCACCCCCGATTGGGGTCGTTGGCGCTCTACTTCCGATTGGGGTTGCTGGCGCCCTCTGTGGTCTCTATTCCGTTCAAATTAACGAAAAATTTAACGCCGTGATAGAATTGTTATCAAATCGAAAGTTTGTATATTTGTAGATCAAGGAAAAAAGTGCGTGCTTGTTAAAATGTGAAAATTTTATGTTTTATTATTATTATTATTATTATTAACCTATTATTAATTATATATGATTATTCCTGGTATTAGCAGCGAGCAAGTAGGTTTTACTTCTTCAACTCGGTCTTAATTATTTGCAAGACAATCTTCAATCTAGCTAGAGTCCGACTATATGCTCATCCTTTCAGAAACGAGCTATATATATTAACAGCTCAGGAGTTAGCGCTGAAGTAATTATGAGACTGACTGATGAGAGCTAGGCAAGGTCATCATAATTAATTAGGAAGGCGGAAATTTACGTGATTCAAGTACGAGTGCAACTCACATCAGATAAGGGAGAGTCATGTTCTTTAAGAGTGATGGATTCTTTGCCACGTAGTCTCTCCATTCCTCCTCATCGATTTTGCCATCACCTTTGGCATCCGCTTCCGCAAACGTCTGCTTAAGAGGTAATAAAACAGGTTATACAGGGCATGATCAAAGACAAGGGCTTCCTCGCAGGAGATTTGGTTGGTTATGTGCTGAAGTCTGAATTACCTTGTTTACGATGGTTTCTACAACATCATCAGATAAATTGAGCTCCGATTCATAGAAAAGGGCCAACACCATCTCCTTCAACTGTCCATGCAACCAAAACTGTTTTTTTTCAGGAGATGGTTTCACCATTCATTAATTAAAAGCCCCGTCTTTCATTTTCTGCTTTCTCATCACACTAGCTTACTTATTAATGTCGTGTACTAACGTAACAAGAGTGGGGTGAAAAGGAAGAATCATTTTCTGCTTTCTCATCACACTAGCTTACTTATTAATGTCGTGTACTAACGTAACAAGAGTGGGGTGAAAAGGAAGAACTCTGCGGCTCACCTCCACCCTTTCAATGCAACCTGTCTGCCTCAGATCGTACAGCCTAAAAGCATCTGTGAAAAATGCAATGCAGCCTCCTTTTTTTAGGTACTAGAGTAAAACAGCAGATCAGAGACAAAGTAAGACAAATACGTATGAGATTCTCTCCGCTATTCGATCCGGTTCTTACATGAAGCTTTGACTTGGTCCGTAGTTTTGGGGTGAAAGATGGCTAACGATCGAACGAATTCAGAGAACTCAATACGCCCATTTCCGTTGACGTCAAAGAGATCAAATATCTGCAAGGACTGAAATATCTATTAATGGCTGGCTGAGAATCCGCATGGCTCTTTAATTAATTAGTAAAAGAAGCTCCATACCCTGTCTAGGAAAAGGTTCCTCTTGCTACTGTTCTTGAAAAGTGCAAGTTGAAGTTCTTCCTATTTCTCAGATGAAGAGTAATATAATAATATATAATTAGTCAGAGAAATTAGGGAGAAAAAAGAGTATGTATGTGTGTATGTATGTATATCAGTGACTGCCTGCTGAGTGCTGAAATATGTCTATGTATTTATGTATGTATGTCAGAGTCAGACTAGAATACCTTGTGTATTAGCCCATCATTGACTAGTGAACTGCTAATCTTTCTGAATAGCTCATATAATGATTCCACTTCGCTAACAGTAACTGCCAGGGACAAGGAGATGCCTGTCATATAATATTCCAAACCGACACGAGAGCAATGCAAAACGAGATAACATCAGCTCCGAGAGGGGAGTTAATTAAAATTTTACATGAAAAGTAAAGGAATTATGGATGTTTCATCCCAAAGTAATAATAGTCAACAACTTGTGATTGTGAGGAAGAGAGTAATAGATTGTAGATAGCTAGATGATATAGATGACTAGTATTGACTGAGTGTGACAAGCTATATATAGGTAGCAATATGCGTGCGTGCATGTTATCTTGCAGCTTTGCTCAAGCTATAGCTAGCAAAGCTAGGAGGGAGAGGGAGGCTGGGCCAATAATCAGATCTGTACGTCAAACCCAATCACTTGCACTAAATGGATAGATAGATAGATAGATAGATAGATAGATAGATGGATGGATAGAAGCAACAAAAAGGATCGATTGAACTGAACAGGGGAACTCACAGGGTGTTTCAGAAGCAAGAGAAGTCGGGTCCTTTAACCCAGGTCGTCTGGTGGGTTTAGCTTTCAACTTCTTGGAAGGACCGCCACCCATTTGACCCCCTCCCTCCCCAAAACACGACACAACAATGCAACACAACACAACACAGCTGATCAATCGACGATGAACTTCACTTCTTCCACCAACTACCAATTGAATTAGGGAGTCCGTCCGTCTTCCTGCTCGTCGATCTCCTCCATCGAACTCGCAGCAGCAGCAACAAAGTGAAACTGCCTGTCAGCCACCCACCAAATTCACCAATACCATATCATACACAAAGAGCACCACAGAGAGAGAGAGAGAGAGAGATGGGAAGACAAGCAGAACTCGCATTTCAGCTCTGTATATGTATACTTGTATATATATCAACCTGATCGAGCAGGGAATAACAAGAACACTGGCTGGATGAGAATGACGTCGAAGCAATACAAAGCCCGCTATCTCGATCTATAGAAAAAAGTCAACGGCGATGGCATGGATCGGAGAGAGGGGCAGGGGAAGCCTCAACTCAGGTCTGACTTCTATCCTGTCCTGTCCTATCCTGTGCTGTGCTCGCTACGGCTCCGCTACGGGGATTCTCTTCTCCCCTTTAGTTTTTTTTTCCCCCATTTATTATATATATATACCAGCCGAGAAAAATAATACGCAAAAAACAAAAAACTTAGAGAAAATAAAAAATTTCGATAAAAATGAGAGAAAAATCAAAGTATAAATTTAATCAACTTACTTACATCTAGAGAGGGGCATAGTCTCGAGACCTCGCATCTAGTTGTAGTCGTATTCTTTAAGAGCTGAATAAGTTTTTATTTATGTGTGTGAGAACTCATATTTATAACTATCATACAAAATATAGATAAATATAATTTGATTTCTTTTCTCTTTTTCGGTGAACAAATTTGATTTTTTTTAAATGTAATTTACATATATCTATAAATATTATCTAATATATTTTTAAAAATATATATCTACAAAAACATATAATTCATATATATTTTTCTTACTTATACTAAAAGTTGTCTACATAACCATATATTAACATAATTTATATTATGTATGAATATATGCTAATATATATACTTATTTGATGTTAACATTTATTTATGAAATATTAATTTTTTATTTTAAAAAATTCGAGATTATTAAATAATATTTATACATATAAGAAATGTTCTCATTTATTTCAAAGGGTAAAATACACTCCTATCCCATGTGAAGCTCGCTAAGGGGCATGGTATCGACTTCCTTTAGCCCTAGATTGTTAGTCCTATTACACTTCCCTAGCCTCACCTACAATTAGTATCAGAGCCTAGTTGTTGTTTGCTGTTAGAACTACTGAAGGATTTCTTCCCTGATGCCCAAAGTTTCATCACCATGACTACCTCTACTGAAATTCCCCAAAGTACTGATGTTACTCTTTCTATGAGAACTCCGTTCCAAAAGTCGTGGTCATAAGCTGGATGGACTCTATGAGGTTACTTACCTCAGTGAGGACGACAAGATTTTCGTTATCGACCTTCCCCACATAACCCATACACCGCCTTCTCTAAACTGACTGTTTTCTCCACTATAAGAAGCATTCGGCAACTTATACGCTAGTCTTCTCACCGCGTAAAGGAGTACGTTCAACCGATGAGGTTTGATCAACACCCAATCCAAGCCTCTGAGACTGAACAATTTGTAAATCTCCAGATCCCACCGGAGTTCCCTCTACAGTGGATTTCCCAAGGATACACTCACTTCCACTTCGGTGCAATCAGACTCGCCCACTAGTTACCATGGCAAGAAGAGTTTGCTCATTATTGCTCGAATGGCCTTACTAGACACCAGATTTTTGGAGTATCAATATGCTTGTATAGGAATGGTAGAAACTACCCTCAACATAGAGACAGTCTTTGTCACCCTTTTCCCCTTCTTCAACATGGCACTCTAGGATCCAAGGCTACTGACTAAAAGTCCAACTCTAGATCAGTAGAGCCCCTCAAGTTCAAAATTTTGTTGCAGCCACCTTGCACTATCAGATGGCCTACAGAGTCTAGAACTACGCGGCAGATCTCTCCCTTCCAGGGTCTGAAGAGGCCCTTATGGTTTCGATGGACTCTATGAATGCACCTATGTGCGTTCACGTCCCCTATCAGATCTTTAGACAAGATCTTGTCAACCTACTCCCAGACAAATGGGTTACCAACTATGAGCGTATGCACCGGAATGCTCAACCCATTTAGTCCTCGAAGCCCAAGTTTGGCCAAGAAACAGATGGAAAGGTTGTGATCACCTTTGACCATAAACCTATCCAAAGCTCGGACCCATCTGCCCTTCCTACATTCCAGACGACGATGATGATGCAGCCAGAATAAGAAGCGCTGCGAGAGATAACCCAAGGACTCAGAAGCAGATGCCCCCAATCCACTCTTTCAGCAGCAACAAAAACCTAGCGTATTTCCAAGAACCTAAAGGAAAACATTATTACTTGGATGTCTCTGACTGTAGAGACTGTGATATCTATCACAAAAAAGAAGATAAAGCCTTCTTGCTTTGAGGAGGCCTTGATGAACATAGACTCCAAGCCAGATCCCCCGAAGTCAGATGCAGAGGTTTATCGACCAAGAAGAGGAAGGAGGTCATACGTTGCTATAAGTCCATCCTCAAATAGGTCAAAAGGTAGAAGTGAAAAGATCCCGAAGATATTTGGGAGTATCTCAAGGACATGGTACCACCTTCATTGTAAAGAATTTTATCAAGAGAATGGAGCAGAAAAGGCAGCTAGCTGAAGTTCCTCAAGCAGTCCCTGCCTGTATGTTCCATCCCGCTTCCCCCACATACGATCAACAGTTCCCTCGGTTGGGACAACTCACTGATGGCGAAGGGAGGCATACTTATGCCTTCAAAGTCCCGAATCTTATTGGTCGTGATGAAAAAGGAAATGCCCAGAATATCACTACTGGTGAAGTTGTACTTAACTGGCAGTCAGAGAACGCAGCAGCTCAAAACCGTGTCCTTTCATCCATCGAGACTCGTGTAGACCTTCTAGCAACCCAGGTCAGCCAAATGGATAAGAAGGTGGATCGCCACCACTAGGAGACCCGATCACTCCTCTGTGTACTCTGAAAAAGACTCAAGGAGATCCAGGATGCCCCTCATGTCTCCTACTTCCATAGTTATCTAGAAAGAAAGAAGGAAGATCTGCAAACTGCGTAACCAAATTGCGGCTCTTTCTAGAGTCCCTAAACCGACATCAGTCCCTTCGTCACTAACTTCAAATCTTTTCAATTTCTGGAAAGACCCTTTATATAAAGGTCTTCATTGTTTTTCCCTTCAGCAAGAGAAGAACATAAGCCCTTTGGAGCTAGCCTTGTGGACCTGAGAAATAAGATCAGAGAAGTAGAGCATAAGAAGAAAGAAAAGAAGAAAGAAGTGCAAGAGGTGCCTCTTAGCGAGGTCCTTTATGCCTCTGCGCCTTATCCTGAAGAAGAAAAGACCAAGAAAGCCTTTATGGTTTCCTACAATGAGAACTCTATAAGCTCTTTCCTTAAGAAGGGCTATCAAGCTGACTAGATGATTGTCTCCAGTAGAAGGCAAGGAGACCAGGATTTGTCTTACTCGGCTTAGGCAGAAGAAGAGGCTGAGACATCGGAAACTTCATCATGGGAAACAAATGATCTAGAAGACTCATTTTCACTCTTGAACATGATAGGTAAAGGGCCAAGAGTTGAAGAGCTAGATGAAGATGTCCAATCTGAGGTCTCTAACCAACAACAGACAAAATCAACATCACCTCCAAAGGGAAATATTGTCTTTACTCTAGATAATATCCTCTACTCAAAGTGGCTAAACAGACTCCATGAGTTCTTGGCCTACTTTTCTCAAGGAGCACTCGTCACACAGAATAACCATGACATTCTGGCTGACTTTGTGGCTCGATTTGTCGAGATACTCCGCAACTGGTGGACTATCATGGGAGAAGCAGACAAGGTCTATTTTCTTTGTCAGAATCTCGCTGAAGCCATTAGGTTAATGCATGTGGCATTCATTAGGAACCCTGACGATCTTAAAGAGCTCAAATGAAAAGAGTTCATTGAAAGAAAATGTTGTTCCTACAAGAAGAAACACCTAGACGTCCATTTCAAGCACTTGGTCTACCTTTTCTACGAGCTCGGTGCGGATATCTCTACCAATCAAGCCTTCCTCTCCTCCATCCCAGTTCCTGAAGCATGGGCCACTGAAAGGGCTTTACAAACCAAGAGAAGAAGAGTCATCAACTGCACAGTCAATGAAATTCAGTAAGAAGTCCATATCGCTCTCATAGACATCTGCTGGAAAAAGCAGGCTCTTAGAGAGTACATTAAGGGAGACAAAGCTATGTATCAAGCGTGCAAAAAACCAGAGCTATATATCAAATGCTCTTTACGATATAAAAGCTGCAGCTGGCCTACCAAGAAGAAAAATTATTATAAGAAGTGGAAAATATCCAAGGCCAAGTCCTAAGGAGGAAGATGAGATTTGGATAGACATCTGCTGGAAAAAAGCAGGCTCTTAGAGAGTACATTAAGGGAGACAAAGCTATGTATCGAGCGTGCAAAAAACCAGAGCTATATATCAAATGCTCTTTACAATATAAAAGCTGCAGCTGGCCTACCAAGAAGAAAAATTATTATAAGAAGTGGAAAATATCCAAGGCCAAGTCCTAAGGAGGAAGATGAGATTTGGATAGAAGTTTAAATCCTCCAGGTGCTACATCTGTAACCGGTCAGGCCACTTCGCGAAGAATTGTCTAAGTGCGCAAAGCGATGAATCAATCTGGTACAGTAGCTGGAAAGCACAACCAGCAGCTCATTGGAAAAAGATAACGTAGAGTCTCTCTTCTCCTTAGATGAAGAAGCTAGACTCGCTTCAATTGTGGCATTGAAAGTTCTTACAGATTCTGACTCTGATTTCTCAAAGCCTGAGTTTGATACCTGCTACATAGCAGCAGAGGTGACAAGGGAAGTAAACTTGGTGAACATAATCCCTGATGTTCTAATTTCCATTTATTCCTCGAAGTATGCAAAACCAATCAAGGTTATTGCATTTTTGGATACTGGAGCCGCCTATACCATCATGAATCTAGAGGTTCTTCCCATAGAGTACTGGAAGACCCACACGAAGCATTTCAATATTGCCTCCACTGAGGTATTCTCAACCCACCTCATCAGCAAGCCAATCAAGATCTAGTTCTTTTCTAGATGTTCTCTCATCACCAAGGTATTAGGATCAACCTTGCCTAGGAAGGAAATTGTGGTTGGCTGGGACGTAATTACTCGGATGGCTAAGTTCAGGATGACGCTTGAAGGAGTCCGATTCAAGCAGTACTTTCAACCAGACTTGTAAACCACTCGACTCTTCATCGCATAACAAGCAGAAATCAAGCAATTGGTTGAAGGCCTTAAACAAAATTCGTGTGCGAACTCTCATCAAAAGTTCATCAAGATATGTCTTCATCAACTGTGGAAGAAAGAGCAGTTTTTTGTTAGACCGCCCTTTAAGAATAATGAGGATATCAATCCTACCAAGGCCAGCCATTTCGAAATGAATCTAGAGCACCAATAACTTTCCTCCTTCGAGTGCACAGAATTCCTGCAACAAGACCTTATCAAGCCCTTCAGTCCACCATGGGCGTGTGGAGCCTTTTACATCAACAAGAGATCGAAGCAGATTCGCGCAAGCTCAGGCTGGTCATCAACTACTAGCCGTTCAACCATTTTTTGCAAGATGAAAAGTTCTCATTGCCCAACAAGCAAGCCCTATTCACCAGCCTGTCCTAGGCAAAGTTCTCGAAGTTTGACCAGAAAGTCGACTTCTGGCAACTTGGAATTCAACCCGAAGACAGAGCCAAGATTGGGTTATGTGCTCCGAATGCCCATTACCAGTGGAAAGTCAAGTGATTTGGGCTTAAGACAACTCATTCACTATTCCAGAAAGCTATGTATCGAATCTTCAATCCTATCATGAACCAAGCCCTTGTGTGCATTGACGATATTATTCTGTTTAGCCCATCAAAAGAGGCTTATGTTTGGTTGCTCCAACAATTCTCAGATTTGGTATCCAATTAGGGTATCATGCTATATGGAAAAAAATATATATATTATTGGCCAAATGGAGATCCAATTCCTTGGTATGAAGCTTGCAGACAGCTAGTACCAACCGGGGCCTCATGTGGCTCAAGAGTTATTGAAATATCTTGAGGATTCCCTTACTAAGAAACAAATTCAACAGTTTCTTGGGACGGTGAATTATCTCAGAGACTTCCTTCCTAAGATCACAGAACTTACTCGCCTGCTTGAGAAAATGCTGAAAAAAAGATACCCCAGCATGGAGACCTTCTCAAACCAAGGCAATCCAGGAGCTCAATGCGCAACTTCAGTCCCTACTTCCTCTCCAAATTCCTTCTATAGGAAAACGTACACTCCAAACGGATGCAAGTGATAAGTACTTGGGTGTAGTCCTAATAGAAGAGCTGAAAAACGAATGCCACATATGTGGTTATCTGAGTAGGAGACTCAAGCCGTCAGAACAGCATTATCATTCCACATTCAAGGAAATCTTGGCGGTCATGAATGGGATGCAAAAATTCGAGTTCCACCTGATCAGACATAAGTTCACATGATCCAGTTTAAGCAGAAGCAAGTGTCTCATCCTCAACTGCTTAGATGGGCCAAATGGTTCACCAAGTACGATTTTGAGGTTAAGCACATCAAGGGGAAGTATAATACTATCGCTGACTTTCTATCATGGAAGGAACATGCACTACTTGGGCACCCATTACAGATTATCCCCGTAATCTGCATGTTCACAACCCAATGGGCACATAATCAAGCTGCAAGAGCACATTGGAGGTTAGGATCACCTGGAAACCTTCGGGGTGATATACCTCATGATGTCATAGAGTTAGTTAGGACGAAAACGTTCATTGTCAAGGCCAAGGATCTCATTTGGGAATGCCAGTACCTGATATTCCGATACTATCGAGATCTTACTCTCTAACCTTTTGGAATGCATCCTCAGTACCCATTCATCCACCTATTTAGGTATTCATTCAGCTTTCCATATCCCGAAGACATGAACTGGTTGTTCTGGTACTTATGCTACAACTATACTATCGGGATTGAGTTTCATTTGGAGTGGATGCTCAACTTCCTCAACCATGACCTCCTAGATTGGGAGATGCCCAACTATCCCACGGAAGACAGGAAATCGGACACTCATTTTATTTAGTTTATAGAGTGGTTCAGTCATTAGTGAAAATAACTTTTTTAGGAAGAAGCCATAAGGGTGCCTTCTCATCCTTTGCTACAGAGACACATCATTGTCCTATTCAAGCAACCATGGAGCATAGTGCATCCTAGAAGGTCCTAAAGCACAGGGAGAACCAGCAAGATTCCAATAGACATAGGACTTTGAGGTATGGAGAACCCTCATCATAAACATCTTAGATTTCGAAGATCAATACTGAGAGCTCCAAAGGGTGATCTTTGAAAGGAATATTGTGGTTCCATGAGTTATCTAGCCACCTATAATTGGCCAGGTTCCATGGGACTATCCAGGAGCCTACTTGCTAACTAGGCCACAATCCGACAGGCCCTTGAGGACTAGAATATGGATCATCCAATTCCTCTGTTAGATTCTCAAGATCTAAACTCCCTAGATGCAGAAGCAAAAGCGCTCATGCAGCTGAATATCTGAACCCACCAGCTACCACAGTCCAACCACTAGCTCTAGTCGAGGACCAACCATGACTAAGTTCTCGCGCTAATGATCTGCGCGACACTGGTAATGGCCTCAATCGACAATGTCTAAAGAAGACTGGTGGAGAAACGTGACTAAAGAAGACCTCTTAAATGCGGCATAACAGTGGCCTTGGGAAAAGCCTTGGTAGTACTCGTCCAAAAGTGACTCTGACCCTAACATGTCACTGTCTCATGAGTCGTTTTGCAAATAATGGAGAATCGCTCTTGTCTCTACCGACTGTCTGAGACTTGTTTTATTAAGCTGTGTATTATTAAGAATTATCCACTAGTGTCGACCCATTATGTCAGCCCATTAATGTCAGTCATGTAAAGTCGGTCTCATTCATTATGACATGCCATATGTGTCGACCACGCCTTAGTTTATGTCGGTCGTATTAGAAATATCTAGTTGACGTCTTGCTAGAGCTTTGCCTATATAATGACAAGTCCTCATTGTAATTGAGCATCAAGGAAATAACAAAGAAATTCCAATACACTATCTTTCTCTCAATAATCTGCTAAATTCTTTCGTTCTGGGCTAAGGGTTTGGGATTCCAAGTAGTTTTTCAATACCATGAGCTGGTTTAAGTATATTATGTGCTTGCCTAGTATGATGATTCTGCACATCAGAAAATAAGTTGCTCAGATGCGATTCGAGATAATTCTAAGGAATCAGTGATACTAACAATCTTGGGCCTAGGAAGAAGATAGGGATCCCGTGCTTGAGCATTTGCCAAATGATGGCTGTGAAGCTCGCTAAGGGGCATGGTATCTATTTCCTCTAACCTGAGGTTGTTAGTCCTATTGCACTTCTCTAACCTCACCTAGATTTGGTATCAAGCCTATTGACAGTCCGCCCCATACTTGACCAAAATAGACACTCCTCCCCATTTTTAACGGAAAAATTAATAATATCCCGTGGATCATGTTGACCTCATAAGAAAAAATTCTTTTGGTCCTTAATCTTTAATTTATTATTTTCAATTTCGTCCTAATTAATCTTTTTGTTCAATATTGACATGAAAAATAAAGAATAATAATTTTTTGGTCAAGTATGATTGAAAATAGAAAAGAATTAAAAATTTTAAAAGAATCTCATAGGTACTATATATATTCGAGATGGTCAATGACCATTAAGGTTTAGGTTATCTACGGTCGGAGTATTTGCAATAGACGAGGCCCTGCCCTTAATATCTTGTAACTATTATATATGTTCGAGATGGTCAATAACCTCTAAATTCTCTTTATGGGGGATGGAGACTTTGTTCGCAATCACCTACCATCTAAGCTTATAAATCGTGAAAATAGTTGTTTGTAACTTCATTAGAGTAGTCCCAAGTAACACGATTTTCATATAAAAATTTTCTATCATGCAAATTTTCATGAATAATAAATATTTTTAAAAGTTAATAAATAAAAAAAGAAACATCAACAAGGAGTAAGAACGGGATCATATTGCTACCACCCCAATGCATCAAGGCCACTAGTTAACAGTGATTTATAGGGGGTGCGAGTGCGAAGGGATAGGGACTTAGGGCAGAGTAGAGGAGCAGTCACACCTACCCCATAAAACTGCGGACTTCAAACGACAGTTGTGGTCATCAACATTAGGCAAGCTCCCTATAGTGTTGGCCCATTTTATACATTTATTTTAAAATCTATTTTCACAAAAATATTGTTAGATCATAGACATGATCTCTTTGTATCAAATGTTGCAATTCTAAATGTCGATCTTGGAAGTGGAGTCTCGCGAACAGATACCTATACTCTAAACTGTTGAGAGCCTCAATGGTTGTTGACGAGTTGTTCTCTTTTCTTTTCTATTTCCAAAATTTTATTATTCTAAAAAATATTGTACATTAATAGGTTTATCGAAATTCAAATGGTGAGGTCAAAGTTGATAAACTATGTAACATAAAAAATGAAAATAATTCAAAAGAAAAAAAGAATTAGGATAAAAGTGAAAAGTAAATCAATGTTGAGGACCAAAAGAAATTTATCTTATTAAGTGAATAAAGTTAATGGGATGTAGTGTCTATTTTGCTTAAAATTGCTGTACAGTGTCATTAAGTAAAACCTCAAGTGAGGGGAATGCATTTTACCATATTTCAAATACACTATGTTATATGAATTAGAAAATTAAAGAAATTAAGAAATTGAATTTTATGATGAGAGATCCTTAAAAAATATTTTTTATTAAAAATAATACTGAAAATAAAAATTCTAAAAATCCTGAAAATTCTATATATTATCTAATGTATCTATTTTTTAGAAAATAGATATTTATAAAACAATATAATTCATATATAGTTTTTCTAATTGTATATACTAAATGTTGTCCACATAACCATATATTAATATATCTATATTATGTATGAATATATAATAATATATACTTATTTTGATGTTAATATTTCTGTGATAAAATATTATTTTTTTATTTTAAAAAATTCAAGATTATTAAATAATATATAGATTATAAAAATTGAAAAAAAATCAAGAAATCGTATTTATAATGAGATATCTTTTAAAATATATTTATCATTAAAAATAATTTAGAAAATTTTATAAAATCTAGAAAGTTCCATCTAGAAAATTCATGTTGCATTTAACGGAAATCACCGTATTATCCAAATGATTTTAAAGTACTGTCAGTTTTAGAGAATGAAGTATTATTTCAGGAGATTGTTTTGTTAATTTCATAATTAAGTAAATTTTAAAATATTAAATAAAAAAATCAAGAAAATTTCATTCATAAATGGAGCGTTTTAATGCCTTATAGGATGAAATAATAACTTTCATATTAAAAAATTCAAGAATATAATATATATATATATATAAATTATTAAAATTAAAGAAATCAAGAATTCAATTTTTATGATGAAATATTTTTAAAAAATATTTTTATTAATTATTTAGATAATAATGCTTATTAATTTATTAAAATAGTTATTTCTAATAATTACAATTAAAAAATATATTATTATTAATGCATTATTAATAAACACTTGTAATGTTACTAATTTTACTATTTTTAATTAAAATAATTACTTTTTTTGCTAATCACAATTTTCATTAACTTTAATTAAAATAATTAATTTTTAGAAATATTTGCTTTTTTAATTATTTAAAAGTTTATTTTTATTAATTATAAAAATTATCATTAAAGTTATATATTTATCTTATTAAACCCTATTAAATTTGGCATGAAAGACATTTCTGTCTTTTTCACCCTATTTTTGTTCTTTCCATGCCTTATTCAACTTAACCAAACTTCAGAATTATAATTTTTAGTTTTGTTATTCCCTCCAACCAAACAAGTAAAAGTTCATCATAATTTATATTATATTCCCTGCTTATTCTAATCTATGTCTATTCTATTATGTATTAATTATATTCCAGTGAACCAAACATAGCCTTATATTGATAAAACTATCATTGTATTTGATAATGAACGTTTTGGTAATAGAGTTAAAAGTATGATTTAAATTAATTTTCAAATTCTTAAAAATTAAAAATTGATCCATAATTTTTTTGTTGTTTCAAAAATAATCCCACTCGTCTCTCTCACTGAGCTCCCTCACTCTCTGCTCTACTCTCTCGGCTACTCCTCGTCTTCCCCATGGCCATCCACCGTCGATCCATCCATCTTCCCTCTGCATCGAATGATAGCAGCAAGCCTTCGATTGAAGCACCGCAACAGAGCTCCCGATTGAGATCGGGACCCCGATTCAATCGAAGCTAGACCGAAATCAGTGATAGACATGTTCCTTCAATCGAAGCACTCTCTGCCTCGAATCACACCAGCAAGGCTTCGATCGAAGCCTTGTTGCTTCAATTGGGCTTCCATTCGAGGCATTAGAGATGGACACGAACACCATAGCTTCGATTAGGCTTCGAATCCACACAGAGGCCGAAGCTCGGATCGGGATCGGAGACGGAAATGGACGCTGCCGGTTTAGACTTGGCTTTTGGCGACTGGACGACCGGCTCGATGTGGAAGCTGTGACCGCACTTGGGGAGGAGGCGCGCCTTCTCGCCCTCCTTGAACTCAAACATGTAGATGACGCATGGTTGGGCTGAGGGGAGAAGGTGGACGAAGGTGCTCAGGAGGAAGATGGTTCTTTTATGGACTTATACTGTGCTCAGGATGTGCTTGGAGGAAGATGAACAGTGCGGTGATGGAGAGGAGAGAGGAGAGTTGGGGCATATTTGTGAAAATGAAAAAATTATGAAGCTATTATTTAATTTTAAAAAGTTTATTGGAGAAGTTAAATTTTATTTAATTTGATTTAATTTGATTTGACGAGATAAAAGATAAAAGTAGTTAAGAAAATAATAATATTATATTGTTGAATTAAGAAAAAAAAATTGAATAATTATGAAAATTTAATGATTGTAATTGAAAAAAAAGTGTTGAACAATTGAGAAAATTTAATATTAAAAAATTTATTATAATAATAAATAAAAACAATTGACAGAAAATTAAAGAAAAAAGATATAAAAATAATAATATTATTATTATTAAATTGAGAAAAAAATAAAGTAAGATCGATTTGATAAACAAACAGAAACACTTACAATTCACTAACATACAGTGGCAAACCCACTTGTACAGTACATAGAGCCCACTAACTCAACCCCGCATGCCCAGGCCCCAATTAACAAGAACAGGTAGAACCAATGCATTTGCCGACCATTCATCATCGCCATCATTTTTTATTAGAATGACCAAATCTTGAATGGGGTTTACATAACATAGTGAGAGGGTTACTCACTCGGCACAATTTTCACAAGTAGAAAAAAGATCATTCTTTTTCTTCATTTTATAAATATATAGAAGAAAAACACGCCTACAACCTGCCCTCACATTTACTTATGGAGAGGCTACATTCAGATCACTATGATTGCCGCAACCCAGCTAATATCTCTGGACTAGAGAACAAAGAGGAACTTTATTTGCAGATGATCCGTCTTGGACTATGACCGACAAGACGCCCAAAAATGCCTTGGACGATGAAGACTACCCTGTCGATTGGCCAACCAGTAGGTCAGGCTCGTGGAACCACCAATGCTGACAAGAATTGGCTCCACGAAAGCAACTAAACTACACTGCAATCAGACAAACCCTGCAACACACACACGCAACAATGATGCCAAGCACAGCCCCCGCAAAAACCTGGGATGGTGTGTGGCCAAGAAGTTCCTTGAGCTTTCTTTGACTAATCGGGTGCCCTTGAAACAGATCCTCGACTATCATATTGAGGACCTGCATTGATCCATGCATCGCAAAGTCAACTATAGAAGACAATTCGCAGATTCTCCAACCCATAAAAACTACAACAACAACAACAACATCATGTAAGCACATAAGTTTGGCGCAAAAATTATATCCAACATACTAAAGCACAGAGCAGAGAGGTCATGCGGAGAAGTCAGTCATGAAAGAGCCACCTATAGAATCATAATCTAATCTCCTGGTCCTATTCCAGGCAGTCATATCAGAACAAATTGCTGAAATAAAACACGGAGCTGCGAGCAGGCGGTAGGCAGGGAAAGTAATTCCTCATGGAGTCCCAAACTTATGACCTAGGAATTTATCAAAGAGAGCTGCACAGTTCAACGCAGCCCCATTGGAGATTATACAGCCATGCACCCTGTGGCCCCGCTTTTTTGGGCTTAAGATAGTGGTACTTATGAAAACAGTGCCAAGTTTACAAAGAGGCCACTAAAGATCAAGAACGAGGCCCCTCACACAAGCCTCTCCAGACATTTGAATACGGATCCTCACTTGACTTTGCCCAAGAAATACTGCTAGTTGCTCTCTCAAGAAATATAGGCTTCCCCAAAAGCACTCACAATCTAGCTTAACCCCTGGGGTGTCATGAGTTCCAACGTGATCTTTGAAAATTCAACCCCCACAGGAATCCCTGTCTGATCAAAATTAAGCAAACTTATATCTCTCTTCCATGGCTGCAAAATTAAAGGATGAATATGTGCCAGAGTCCGCTATGCAATATCCAATCTCGAACTTCAGCAGAAACAAAGTTAAACAGCAAAGTCCATTCTCCATCATCAAAACATTAACTGGCCCCTTTCTCCCCCACAGAAAGTTAACAGTGGAATAGTCCTTACCGGCAGGTTAGAGCATTCTTGCATGAGCCTCGCCCCCTTTTATAACAGCTTTAGGTGGCTTCACAATCCTACGAACATTCAGCAGCGCTGGCTCATTGAAAAGCCAAGATCCTCCTTCAACGGAACTCCAAGTAGCCTTTGACTCCAAGTCATAGCCGTGGTTGCTAGATTATCAAGAATAGGCATCTTGACCACAGCAGAACTGCCAAATGTTTGATGATCAGCCAATGCAGCAGGTGCACAAGCTGATTACTCTCTCAATTCAACAGTTCGTTGTTCGCTTAATGACACTGCAGTCAATTTTCTCTGTCAAATAGCCGGTTGGATTCCTCTCTGATCGACTATCTTGCCAGCCTGAATTGAAATCGATCAATTCCAGCCAACGCAAATCAAAGTTTTTTTCGCAGGAAAATCAGTAATATCTGCCGATGGAAGTGATTGCAAACGGCGATGGAGATTCCCACCAAAAAACTGTTGGAGAGGATTTTCCCTCTCTTAAGAGTAAGAGAGAGAAGCACTTCTCGCTTACACGGCATTTACTAATTTGAACAAACAATCTGAATAATTTATCTTTCAATATTGGCATTTAGCTGCAAAGACATTATACTACATATTCTGTTTTAGTGATCTACAGGCCTGGAAAAAGTTTTCCATCAGATAGGACCAAAGCAGCTTATAGGGTCATTCAAATCGATCTTTGTCCAATGTTTGCTTGCTGGATTGCAGCAACCACAGGAAATAGCCTTAGATTGGATACAAAGTTTTCCCACAAATGATGCAGTCTCTTTGTCTTCACAAAATATCAAACATCCATTCCAAAAGAACACAGATTAAACGTATTATTTCACACAGATAGAAAGGTGCTAGTAGGTTCGTTAGCAGTAAGCAGGTAAAACCCATTTTCTGATGATAGCTGCAACTGCTTCCCCCCAAATAAGAGAAGTATTCATAAGGGTAGCTCAACAGAGCAAGTTTAAGATCAATGAGGAGCTCAACACAAAATCCGAACGCATTAAAAAACATGGGGCAAGCAGCTGACATTCAACCAGGAATTACATCAAACGAGTCATGTGCATAGCGGGGGGCAAATAGGAAGACAATACAGTGAACTGGAACCATCAGAACCAAACAGACAGGGCAACTGAAAAGGTGCTTACCTCAGCCTGCATCCCAGCGTGCCTCCTCACACCTATAGCATCATACATCACGATGGAGCTGAAGCCCAAGCATACCGGGAACAGCGAGTCGGCCACTCCATGGCAGAGCGCCACAGAAGTCGTTAGAGCCGTACAGAGAGCCGAGTGAGAGGAAGGCATCCCTCCAGAGGCGAACAGAATTCTCAAGTCCCACTTTTTCTCCACGAAGAAGTTGAGGATTACCTTTATTGACTGTGCGATGCACCATGCGAAAAGGGCCGAGACAAAAGTCGGGTTCGCAGCTAATGTCGCCACGAAAGGACTGATCTTGACCTTGGCACTGGAAGTGACGCTTAACAGTGCAGCTCCAATCCCTCCGTTGCGGACGATTTCACTGCCATAGCCGCCTGTGACTGCCGGGGTTGACTCTCCGTAAGCTCGTATGCAGGATGCCCATTCGTGGGCTTGTGAGGATGCTGAACTTCTGAAATTGCCCAAGATTCTGAGCAGAGCCCAGAAGGGGTTGGAGGGGAAATTAGAGCTACTGCTGCAGTCGCTTGGACTGGCAGAAACAGAAACTGGAGCTGAAGAGGTTCTAAGTTTGTTCAAGTTGGGATGGGGATGGAGTTGGGGAGGTTTGATTTTGAGGAGTCTATGGTAATTAGCGAAGCTGAAGTTGTTAAAGCAGAAGGGAGTATGACTTGTGGACGTCGGCAGAGCAGTATCCATGGAATGGGAGGAGGATGATGCTTCGGATATCGAGACCGGTCGGCATTTCAAAGGAAGTAGAAGAAGATAACGGACAAGGGAAGAGAGGGAGGAGAGAGGAGAGAGCTCCAGAGGACACCCGAGCGAAACCCTTTTTTTTTTTTTAAAAAAATAAAGTAAAGTCACGTAACCAAATGTACAGGGTATTTTCAATTGGTTTCGTAATCCGAAAAGCCATGAACTTTGGTCATTTTATTATTTTAAATTGCACCGAAAATCATTAACTTCAATTTTTTGTCCGTTTAACATGTCGTTACTTCATTAGTTAACTTTAATCGATTTTGTTGAAGTGACATTAACGCCGCACGCATGACACTAATGAGGCCCACAAAGCCTTTAAGGAGGCACTTGGTAACAAAATAGAGTATGATTTTACTTAACTTCACGGAATAAAGACAAAAAAAATTAGAAAATTTTATTATTAAAAAATTAATTGTAATAATGATTAAAACAGAATATGTGGGATAATTTATATTAAATTGAAAGCAAAGGTTAAAAGAAAATAATGATTGTATATCTGAATTGAATGAAATCTAATGGACAGTAAGGAAGACTTAATATTAAAAAATTAATAGTAATAATGATTAAGAAAAAGTATGTGAGAAAATTTATTATTAAATTAAAAAAATAATAAATAATAATGATTGTGTTATTAAATTGATGCAAAAGTAAATTATAGTTAAATGGCATTACCAAACAAAACCTAATCTAAAATATTTTAAAAAAATGATGGGCCTACTCCTCTATTGAGTAGGGTATGATTCTACTTAACTTAATGGGATGAAAACAAAAGTAATTTGGAGAATTTACTATTAAAAAATTAATTATAATAATTATTAAAAAAGAATATGTTGGATAATTTATTATTAAATTGAAAACGAAGATAAAAAGTAATTATTGTGTTATCAAATTGAGAAAAATCTAATAAATAGTTGGGAGATTTAGTATTAAAAAATTTATATGTAATAATGGTTAAGAAAATGTATATGAGAAAATTTATTATTAAATTAAAAAAAGTAATAATTATTTTGATAAAATGATGGAAAATTAAATTATAGTTACATGGATTATCAAACAAAAAATAATCTAAAATCAATTGAAAAAAAAGTAAAAAAAGGGGAATGGGTCCACTCCCTATTGAGAAATTATTAGATGGACGTGGTCCACCACGTCATCTATGAACTAGTCCACCAGATGAGTAATACGTGTAAAATTGATACCACTAAATATTTCAAAAAGTCATAACTTTTCGTCTCTTTATAAATTGGTTCCAACTTAATCTCTCTCTCCTCTTTCTTCCCCACTCCCTCGAGCGCAACTGTACCAGCACTTCACTACACACAGTCTTGAATGCATACACTCTCTCCTTCATATGTCCTACTAAAGCAGTCCCGTGTCCCACCTCCTGTCCATGTCGGCGAGTTCAGCCTTCCAATGTGACCCTTGCAATCTCTCTCCCCCTTATTCTTTCCTCTCCGCACATGCTTCTACACCTTTGGCCTCAGACCCGAGCCTCCTTCCCCTCTCCTTAACTCGGCAATCAAGGTCCTAGATTCGTTGACGAGCTCTTAGCTGCTACTACGAGTTCAAATCTCTTGGATCCAAAGATCCAACGAGAGAGGAAAAAAGATAGATTGCAGAGTTGAAAGGGGGAAGAGAAATTGTAGAGTTGGAAGAGCTGAGGTTTTGATGTCGAAGACGTTGATAACGAGGAGTTGTTGCTTCCAACAACCAACATCGTTGAAAACCCAAGCAGTGGCAGGGAGAGTTGTCGGAGGCCCAAGTGCCGACGATGAAAGAGAGATGGAGGTGGAAGCGCGTGAGGAAAGCGGGGAGAAATATGAGAGAGAATGGATCTGGGTTGATTTATAAAGGAATCACCGTTTAATTTTGCAATCTAATTTTAAAATTTTAACTCTATTCATTATACAATAAAAATCAATTCTCCCAAGTCAAAAAATGTAGGTCCCATATATAAATCCACATACAACTCCATTATACTTAATTTAATTTTTAATATTAAATTTTTTCAACTATTCATTACTTTTTCATACTTTTTCTCATAATTCAATAATACAATCATTACAATCCAATTAAAATCAAAACTCAATTATACTCAATTCTAAAACCAAACACATATAGACGCTTCTTAAATATTTTGTGGGTCTATCTTTACACGTGTCGCCCATTTAGTGGCTTGATTCATAGATGACGTGTTGAACTAAGTCCATCTAATAATTTCTGCTCTCTATTCCATCCTCATCTTCTTCCCATCGCACGCCAACCCCATCATCTCTCTCTCTCTATAGCTCTCCCTCCTTTTGGCCTTTACTACATTGGGGAATGGGTGTGGCGGCACTGGCGGAGGAGACTAGAAGCAACGCCAATGGCAAAGGAGGAGATGAGTTCTACGAGGACATCGAGGCCCCCAAGTTCGTGGACTTCACAACACCCGATCACTATAACCCTAATGACCGCTACTGGTTCTGCTCTCGCGTCGTAAAGTTCCCCTCAACCCTTAAACCCACGAGCTTTGATGGTCATTTGTTTTTGCTTGGCTGCTAAGAATTCTTCGAAATTGGATGAGATCTTAAGCTCGTTTCTGTCACCTCTGTTGTTAGTGTTCCCTGTGAAAGGGCTCTTGAATAAAACGAGCTCCATTTTCTGATTGCTTCAAGGAGATCGTGTAGGCAGGAGCAGCAATAACAGTAGCTCGAGCTACTGTACACAGAAGGCGCGTAGCCGAAACATGGCAGTGCTGGGGGCTGTGACTCTCTAACTTGGAGATAATAAGAGAATAAGAGAAGGACGAGAAGCAGAACATGTGTTGACTTTGCTGAGCTGAGAAGAGAATGTATCTACTGCCCTTGAGAGCAAGTCTAATGATCGGCACTCTCTTGGGTGCCAAGTTGGGCCTCACACGTGTCGTATTGGCACCTCGTAATAAAGGTAAGTTTGCATTTGGTTTTTGAGTTGGGTAAGTGATAAAACTCAATTTAGTTTTGTGCAATGATTTGAAGTGTTGACAAATATATTAATATATGAGAATATATATATGTGTGTGAGAGTATATGAGAAATTTATTATTAAAAAATTAATTTTAAAAATAATTAGGAAAAAGTATGAGTGAAAAAATATTATTAAATGAAAATATAAATATTATTAGGAAAAAGTATGAGCAAAAAAGTATTATTAAATGAAAGAAAAAATACAATAGTAATTATTATATTGTTAAATTTGTGAAAGAATATAGTTGAATTGGGTAAAGTTAAATTATTATTCAAAAAATAAACAAAGCCTTAGGCACTAGCACTCACCACTCCAATGATTAGCAGTCACATTGGACCCACCACTTTAATATTTTTCCATTTCAGGATGGTCTATGGTGCAATCACTTTACAATCGAAGTAAATTACTAACAAATAAAGTAAATTACACTTATTTCAAAGTAAATTACGCAAATTTCAATGCAAATTACACAAATTTCAAAATCATTTACATAAATTTCAAAGAGTTTTACTTAATTTTTTAGTAAAGTATCTATTTTTTTACTTAACTTTTGGTAATTTTCTCGATTGTATAGTGCAACCATTCTGATTGATTGCACCTTAAAATCTTTCTTCCCCTCTCTTTCTTTCTCTCTCCGGTTAGGAGCCACCATTTCTTTTTTCCTCCTCCTCTCTCTTGCCCTCTCTCTCTCTCTCTTTTGATTTTTTTTAAAGACAAAAGTAATGGGGGTAGCCACGTAGGCCCGAAGCAAGCCACATGGCTTGCCCTCATTGGCCCGACATTCCCTGGAGCAAGTCCAACAGCGGTGCTAGCATTGGATTTTGGCGCTTCCTGGACTTGCTCTAAGAAGAAGGCAAAGAGAGATTTATAAGGGGGAAGAAGATTAAGAGGGAGGAAGAGAGAGACGGGGCAAGCCCATCCTTTATTGAAAAAAAAATCGAATAGATTTTTATTGAGATACGTTATCCCACATGGAAAAATTAAAAAAGAAACCACAAGCTTATATGAGGTTTTGGTCCAACAACCTATCAGCTTAAGCTTTTGGATTGCAGATTGGCTCAAGTCTGTGTAGACCAAAGTGGGAATTTTTAGATGGTATCAAAGCGGATTATGCTTTTGTGCGCTCGTGTGGGCTCACACCACGCCATAGAGTGCGCCTCATGTTAATCGAGCCCAAGAGTGGCCTGATCCAGTTCCGATGTAGCTAAATGTGCACCTCTAGTTAGGCCCGAGTATGGAGCTCGATGCTAGTTTGATATTTGTCCTCCCCTGCACGAGCACGGAAGATGATGCCCGGCTCGTGGTCAGTTGTTAAGGGCACGTGGCACGTGTTGGACCACATGTTGCCACGTGAGGGCGGGTGTTGAGATACGTTATCACACATGAAAAAATTGAGAAAGAAACCACAAGCTTATATGAGGCCTGGGGCCAGCAACCTATCAGCTTAAGATTTTGGATTGCAGATAGACTCAAGTCTGTGTAGGCCCAAATGAAAATTTTACAATTTTATTTTATTTAGACACCTTGTGGACCCAGTAAGTGCCATGTGTACACCGTTTGTGCAACATCAGCAAAATTGGTGAAAGACGGATGAAGTAACGGCATACCAAACGGGACCAAAAAAAGTAAATTTGATTAATTTTTATGTAATTTTTAAAAGTTCATACTTTTTCATGTTATTTACCATTTTTAATTTCAATTTATCTTTTAAAACTATTTTGATGTAGGCTAATGTTTTTACTTTTGTTTTAAATTTTACATACCGTTAATTTTTCCGTCCAACTTGATATATGGAAACGTCCCATGTCACATTTTTCATCAAGTTGAGATAGAAAATCGACGGTAAGCTAAATTTGAAATAGAAATGAAACATTAGACTGGCTTATAAAAAATTTTAAAAGATAGGCTGAATTTGATAATATCTCAAATGTTGGGTTACAGGAAATTATTTCCCCTTTTGTGCATGTTTATACACGGGTAAAAGTCGTAAAATGTTTTGATCGGGTATACTGAAGCGACCTTATGAAACAACCTACATAAGAATGCTGTATAAAAATTTTAACTTGCTTTAGCATGTTCGATCGAAACACTTTACGGATTTTGGGAGGATCCCCGGACTTCAATGTCCACCACCTATCCTCACGAGGTCGTCGGTGGCTTCAACAATTCCAACGATACTGTGGCGTTGGCTGGTGGCCGACGAGGAAGAGGGGATGATCCTCACGCCGTCTCTTCCGAGAGACCTTCAATGCATTTTTTTTTTTCAAAAAATTGTATTGAATCACATGCATTGGACGTGATTATTCCCTCCAAATGGACGGAGAATGAGGTTGCAGGGATACATTTTCCCCTCATCATAGCTGGGGTGCAAATGTTCCCAAAAAAATAATGAGGCAAACGGGCTCCGCGGCCATAGTTCAGGAGGCAAAAGGGTATTTTTCCCTTTTTATTTTAATTTATTTATATTTAAAATTTTTCAGTTTTAATTATTTTTAAATAAAAAATTAAATACTATGTCAGCACTCGGACGAAAACTGTC
Organism: Punica granatum; assembly: GCF_007655135.1. Lineage (NCBI taxonomy): Eukaryota > Viridiplantae > Streptophyta > Magnoliopsida > Myrtales > Lythraceae > Punica > Punica granatum. Next base: position 202,899 of record NC_045130.1, read on the forward strand.
ATGCAAATGACATGACAATATTGAGAAAAAAATATTAAACGTGGTGGTTTTTTATAGTAAGAACTAGGTTGTTGAACCAGCATGTAGCGTGGATTTTATTCAAAATATTTCATAACAAGAAATTAAGTATGAAAATAATAATCGAAATGGATTAGAGAGTTTGTGTTACATTACAATTCTTTTTTTTCATTTTTTACCCTCAAATTTGAATATGGTAAATTTTATATTACAATGATAAATATTTAATTCAAGAATTATAAGTAAAGATTCGTGTACATATTGATCGTTTCAATTGCCTATGAAATTTCTAATTAAATAAAATTTTAAAAAATTGTTAAGTCAAAATCCTCAATTTTATTCGGTAAAAGAATACTAATTATAAAACCTTTAAACTTTTGAACTTCTATATTCTCTTATGCATTTTTCTTATATATTAAGTATTCGAGAATTTGAATAAATTTAATTGATTTTAATAATATATCTAATGAACCTTAAATTTCTCTTTTCTCTTATTTTATTATTACTCATAATATTAAATTATTGTCATTTAATTTCATTATAATACATTAACATATGAACTATTGAGACATTTATTATTTTAACCCAATTTATAAGGTTGGAGTCAAGTTTATATTAGGGGTTTTTACTTAAAATGGTCCATAGTTTGTTCGTTTTGTCAAATCTATCGTATGTTTTTTTTGTCAAATATATCCCATGGTTTACTTTTTGCATCAAATCTATCCCGGCATTATCTTTTCCATCAACATCTACCGGTCGCGCTGACGTGGCACGTGGAGAGATAGTGAGCCACACTTGCCACGTAGGCGCCACGTCAACACGGCCGTTAGATGTCGACGGAAAAGATAACGCCAGGATAGATTTGATGCAAAAAGTAAACCATGGGATAGATTTGACCAAAAAAAAACATAGTATAGATTTGACAAAACGGGCAAACCATGGGCCATTTTAGGTAAATACCCCATTTATATTATTAATAGTTATTAGCCTATGCTTTGCACGGATTGATCGAATGAAATTTGTTTCGCATGACCAATTTAATATTGATAATTAATTCAATTTTTTGCATATTTTATTTATGTGCATCGAGAAATGTGAGTATGATACATTTTTTGGAATAAATTTAACTAAAACAAAGTTAAAAGGAAGGTATGATATATTGGGATACACAATCAACTAATTATAATATTACGTCAATTAACAAAATTAATATCCCACCTTCAAAAAATCAAAAAAGTGAAATTAAGTTTATGATTATATGAATATTTGAAATATATATATGTGTGTGATTATAAATTATGATGTTTTAATATATACATATATATATATATATATGAAATTAAGTTTATGATTATATAAATATTTGCCGCTATTAACCACATAGGAGTAAAACTTATATATATTGGCAGACATATAGAGATAATAAATTTTTTAAATACAATTGACTAATTTCATTTATATAAATCTTAAGGTTGAATCTTTTTAATGTTTACCCCTATTAACTATATGGGAGCAAAACTTATATACGTTGATAGATATATAAATATGATGAATTTTAAAAAAAAACAATTGATATATTTATTTACTTAAATCCTAAGATTGAATCTTTTTTAACCTCTATATTATTATTTATTTTAAAATAAAATTGAAGATTATATTAAACTAGTTTTTCATATATTTATTTTCTTTCAATATTCTATTAAAGTTTTGCATTTAATGCATAATAAAATATAGAATTTCTATTTTCTTTACAAATAGTATTTATGAACGTATTAACCTTTCTATCATACAATATTTACACATTTTCCTTTCTAAGTTTCTAACACTATTTATTGTCTTGTTGTCAAGTTTATAGATATATAGATGAAACATGATAAAAAATATGAGAAAAAAATGAAATTTTATGATTTTTATGTAATTTGTCCTTTTTAAGCTGCAAGTATTTTTATTTTCATTTGTCAAGTGAAATGCAAGGCTAGTGCCCTAATGCATTGAAAAATAAAAGTAAATACCGGGAATACAATTTTTTTTTTAAAGTCACATTTTGGTATAAAACCAAAAAATCAAAACAATTTTGTATAATTTTGAAAATGTTCAATAAAAAATGTGCCATCAATTTCAAACTAATAACATTAGTAAATAGAGACATGGCATAATAAAATAGAATAAAAAAAATGATAAATATAATAAAAAAAATTAAAGAAACAATTTGCTTTTTTTTTTAAAAGAGTAAATTAATAATTTGTCCCTCAAGAGATTGATATTATATCAAATCTGACAATAAGAAAATTTTTACATCAATTTTGACATTGACCTATTTAATATACATCATATTGGCCCTTTCGTCTGTTTGCCATTAAAAACTCAACGAAACTCTCTGATGGAAGGTGCAATATGATGTACGTTTAATAGATGAAGATCAAAATTGATGTAAAAAAAAGTAAGAAATAATGTCACATCAGATGTTTCCGTTCACTATTGGACGGTATGCAGACAAAATGGGTCATTTGATGTACATTTAATCTGTCAAGGTCCAATTTAATGTAAAAAATTTATTGAAATCCGGTTTGATGTAATATTAATATTTTGATGGATAAATTATTAGATTACTCTAAAAAAAATGTTTCTCTCTCTAATATATGTCCCCTCATGCACCGTCTCGGATGACCTCACCAATGGCCAAGGGTCTTCGTTGGATCTGAGTCTCTCGGCAACCTCCGTCGAGGGATGGGCGGCCAGCAAAGATGCTCCTACCCTCTTATCGATTTTTTTTTAACAAAAAAAAAAGTTTGAAGGAAGCTAGAAGTTTCAACTGGACATAGTCAAAGAAGTTTTCAATCGCCATTGGTGGGGAGACAACAGTAATGTCAAAAAACGGGTGGCATCAGAAACTGCGCCCATGACTTCTCCAGTCTCTCTGTCCACCTCTTTATTTATCCATCTCCACGCACAAACACCTCAAATCAAGGCAACCCAACGAATGATTTCATCATAAATCATCAAGCAATGGAAACAAGAAGCGGATTTTTTTATTTTTTTCTTTTGGTTAAAAAGAAAAAAGAGAGAGAGAGATCGGGGGAGGGGTGGGTATCTGGGGGGCGCCCCTATCGAGATCTCTCCACATCAGAACTCTCGACCAGATTGGGGTGGAGGTTGCTCCTGCCAGCGACCTCACACTGTCACGGGTTAGAAGAGAAGAAAGGGGTCAAAGTGTAAGAAAAGAAGCATGAGGGACGAAAATAAAAATAAATATAAAAATAGGGGTACATTTTCCTCTTCCTATCTCTAGCTCCCTTCTCCATTGGTTCAGTCCATCACACACACTCCAACGGGGGTCGCAAGAGGGGTCTGACCTAGCTGTTGACCCCCGTAACGGTGGAGTCGCCGACACCCCCGATTCTGTTCAAATCTTCTTCTTTTTTTAAGAAAAAAAGTAAAGAGGGGAGAGGGAAATAGAAAGGAAGGGAGAGAGAATTGTAAAGAGGTATTTTTTATATTATTATTTTATTATAATTAAAATTTTGAAACGTATTTTTATTATTATATTTATGCCACGTTGAATGCCATATCACCACCAACTAAAGGCGTAATTTTGGAATCGACGGAATGTATTCAATTGAAACATTTTCAAACCTTTTGTAATGCGTTGTTTCAATTTTTTTGTTATGTACCAAGGTGTTGTATTTTTAACCGTTTTGTATCATTGATGTAACTAATCTTACATAGTACAAAATTGGGGAATAGTGACTCCTACAACATCCCCAAACAACAAGAGATCCAGTCCAGCGGGATAAGGGCTAAATTTATGGCTTCTCGCGAAAAGTGTAAATATATAACTCACAAACCAATTGAAACGTGTGTTGCCTTCTTGATGTGAAAGCCTCACCAAGATCATCCACTTCTTGCTCATAAACTCATAGATCTCTCCCATCGCACCATTTCTTGCTTCTGAACCCCTTGCATTGTAAGCCATCACTGTTAGAATTTACGGATTCACTGAGAGAATAATCTCCAGTAATTTGTTAGTTTTCCGCTGATACACACTGGTAACGACAGAAAACCAAGGGAATTGAGTCCCTCGGTAAATCGGGCCTAAGTAATTCCCTCGGTATTCCGTCAGTAATTCTCTCGATAAATTTGTGGGAATAAAAAATAAGTTATCGAGGGGTATTCCCTCGCTAACTCCGTGAGATTAAAAAATATATATATATTTTTGGGTCTACATGTACCCATCCGGTCACCCGCCAGCAGTGAGTGCAATATGTCCATTGTCCCCAACTCCGTGAGATTAAAAAATATATATATATATTTTTGGGTCTACATGTACCCATCCGGTCACCCGCCAGCTGTGAGTGCAATATGTCCATTGTCCCCGTGAGATTCTATCCTTAGCCATCAAATATGTCCATTGTCTACACCTAATTATATTTAATTATATACATGTATTGAAAAACTGAAATCTCTAATATTCAAATTAAATTAATTTCGTATATAATTTTTTTTTGTTGAACTAATATAAAAATTTAACAGTTTCGATCCTTAATTAATTTCAACAATACGTTTTGAATACTGTCAACCTTAAATTAAAATAATTTAGAAAACATAAATAATTCATCATACTCATTCCTAAATTCAATTGATACATTTAATATAAAATATTTTAATTTACATAATAATATTCATTTCAAGAAATGTAATTTGTATTGAATATATATCTCTAAAATTATTGCTGTTAAATTAATATTAATTTTCTGATGTGATATTTTATTAATTGATATAAATTTTATTTCTAGCACTATTTTTCTAATTGGTGCTTTTAATTCATCTCAATCACAAAATTAGTATTATGATTTATTAAATATAAAAAATTATATTATTTTCAAAATGCATGTCTAGATATTTTTTATTATTTCGATTTTTAATATTTATTTTAATTCTTTAATATTACCGAGGGAGTGATATTCCTCGGTATATTTACCGAGGGAATTACTTAGGGAATTAATCTCTCGGTAACTAGTTTTAATATTTTTATTTTGTTTTTAATTTATTTAAATTTTACTGAGGAATATATTCCCTCGGTATTTTTTTTTATGTTTTTGATTTATTAAATATTGCATAGGAAATAGTTTGATTTTATTATAATTTTTAGGTTCTTTTTAAATATTTTTAAATTTTTCCGAGGGATGGTTCCCTTGGTACAGTTGACCTAGGGAGTTACCGAGGGAATTTTATTGAGGGACGTCTTTCCTAGGTAAATTCCCTCGTTAAACTCTTGATTTCTTGTAGTGCATCCAACCCCTGCCCCCAAGTCCAAAGTGAGTCTTCGAAACCCACCTCCCATGCTAACTCCAAACTAGATTAACACCCCACAACTTGCCATCACTGAAGTGGCATTCCTACCCATCCATCTCCCTTGGTCGTCTCATAGAACGCCCCCCGCCCTGGCCTTCCCAGGAAGCCGCATCGTCAGTATTGAGCTTTATGCATCCGTACTCGGATCGAACCCCATTTAACGCTTTTCGAGCTTCTTGAGAAGGATATATTTTGCTATCGCCTTTTATGATTCCTCTCGCAAATTTTCTTGTTCTGAGCATTTTAAATTTTATTTTAGACATAATAAAAATGCTTAATTCTCCTAAAATTGTACATGTGTCTACTGATCCTTCTTATACTCGCATCATCAAGTAACCTTTCGATATTGTGTTAATTACAATTTATGTAATTGTGAGTTAGATTTTAAATTAAAAAGAAAATTGAAATCAATTATACATATATTACTCTTTTTTTTGGGGTAATTTGGGGGTCGTAGCCCAAGTTTATTAAATACAACAATTACGCAATAAAAAGATAAGACACGGTGGACCCGGCAACATCCCCAAATAAAACAAGATCAAGCTCACGAGGACAATTCGCTAATCTATAGGCACCAAGAGGAAGTAATAGCGCATGGTTAGCAAGCCAATCAGCACACATATTGCTCTCACAGTATACATGCTCTGGTACGATCAACCACTCATGTAATAATAAAGCACGAATATCTCGGAGCAAAGCTTTATTGCCTCCAACATCATTATGATTCGACCGCAAAAAGTGGCATACAACCTCAAAATCAACCTCAAGAATTAACTTCGTTACTCCCAAATCCCACGCCAACTCGAGGCCCATCTTGACCGCCCAAAGCTCAGCTGCAATAGAGGTAGTGATCCCGATGTTCTGAGAGAACCCTCCTAACCATCTACCAAAATCATCTCGAATGAGGCCTCCAGCTCCCGCCATCCCTGGTTTACCCTTAGCTGCACCGTTTGTGTTAACCTTGATCCAACCACTCGGGCGGTGTGCACCACCCCACATGTTGACATTCACGTCGCACCCGAGCACTCATATGTACTTCCTGCGCTGAGCTTGCAGCAGCAAACTCCCTTACCAATTTAAAAATCGCTCCCGCACCTTCATAAGGCCTGATAAACTGAGGGTCAAAAAGCTCCTTATTCCTCCACTTCCAAGAAAGCCAACAACTTACTCCAAAAATGAGAGCCCAGTAGGTGCCAACAGGACCCGGCCGAGAGCAAGAAAGACTCCTAACCATCCAATCCTCTCTAGTATCCGAAAAGAATAGTTGATACTTATTTAGTTGGAACAATCTGCTTCCCTGTATAATTGATTCTACTACATCCTCGTAATGCATGCAAGATAGATGCTTCACCTGAGGCGCACAACCCACAAAATCGAGAGTTACCGAAGCCTCGACTTTGACGTTCATAAGTAGTTTACCATGTCCCACCAGCCAGAGGAAGCTTCTTAATTATGCGATGTGGACCACGCCATTTCCAAATAAGCCTCCATAGAACATCCTCCGCTTCTACCTGCGTTCTTGTGAGAAATTCGTAGGCCGACTTGACGGAGAAGACCCTGCTAGATGCTAGCCTCCAAATTGCTCTATCAGGACCCCTTTCAGGTGAAGGTATCGCAGTAGCAGCAATGTGGAGAGTTGCCTCGTGCGGCAGCAATGCTGAAAACAATTCCCACCTCCATCCTTGCTCATTGTTAGCGTATAAATATATCGGCTGAGTTTTCAGCTCCTCCCGAATATATATATATATATATATATATGTATATATGTATAAACATATATTACTTTAGATCAATGTAATGCGTGACGGTCAAAGAGAAGACAAGACAATCGAGAGGAGGGAAGCTGGGAGGACACACGATACGACACGTGGAGGGAAAAGGTTTGCCGCTTTTCAGTTCAGAAAATAATATAATATAATATATACGATGATGATGTAATCTGGTGAGAAAGACTGACCGCGTCGTCGTCTTCTCCACCTCCCCCTCCACCGCCACCTCCTCCTCCACCTCCTGCTGAAAGGTTTGGGCCAACGCGCTGCTCGCAAAGGTTCCATCTCCGCGCCCAGCGGTTTGCGCAGATCATCAGCTGCAGCTTCTTTCTTTCTTCCTTTCTTTCTTTCTTCCTTCTACGTTCCGATCCATTATTTCTATTCATCCAATCCAATTCATACATAAACATATGGAGAATTTGATAACATTGGTGAACAAGCTGCAGAGAGCTTGTACTGCCCTCGGCGACCATGGAGAAGAGAGCGCTCTCCCCACCCTCTGGGATTCCTTGCCCGCCATCGCTGTCGTTGGTGGACAGGTGATCTCTCATTCATGCATTCATCCCCTCATTGGCTGATATGATCGATCATATGTTGCGAGCTGTATGTTTTATCAGTCTCTTTATCTATGAGGGAAGACTGATTGAGTTGCCATTTCAACGGAAAATGCTTATTCGTTAATTCTACCTCGTGGTGCCGGACCCACCCGATCTCTCAAAACTGCATGATCACGGCTTTATTACTTCCGACTGTTCATATTCTTTCTGGCCTCAGGAGAATCACATCTCTGAATTTGCACACACTCTGCTTATTTATTAAATATAATACCAGAGGTTGCTTGGCATATGCGATCCAATGCATGGAAAATGGAATGGCATTTTTAACCAGCTTAATCTTTTGTTCAAAAACCGTTGCTCAAATTATCCTTTTCTAATGAACGATCAATGTGTAGAGCTCTGGGAAGTCTTCAGTTCTGGAAAGTATTGTTGGAAAGGATTTCTTGCCTCGTGGGTCAGGTAATCTTTCAGGCTGTTGATGCCGGCGGTGTGGCATTATATTGAACAGCAAACCAGGATTTGAATTTGGAGTAGTGTTACCTAATTAGACATATTCTGGTTATGATGCGGATAGTATTTATTGTGCAGGGATCGTGACTCGGCGCCCTCTCGTATTGCAGCTCCACAGAATCGATGAAGGAAGAGAATATGCTGAGTTCATGCACCTTCCCAGGAAGAGGTTCACTGATTTTGGTATATGGCTGTGTCTACCATCCTCATCCCCTTGATCTTCTGGTTAAGAAATTCTCTTTTCTTATACATATCTTTTGTTTGTGAAGCTGCTGTCAGACAAGAAATCTCTGATGAGACTGATCGAGAGACCGGCCGATCCAAACAAATTTCAAGTGTTCCGATTCATCTCAGCATTTTCTCCCCTAATGGTGAGAAAAAAATATTTATATTTGGCTATCTTATATGTAATTTATTTGGGTTATCTATTTATACACCAGGGGCATGGTCTCTGAGATCCAAATTGTTTCACTTTTTCCTATGTATCTATATATGTGCCATGCGAGCATTTCCTGAGAAGATAAAAAGATACCTCTATGCATGTGATTATGCTTGCAATTGTTTTCTTTTTCTTTCTTTTCTTTTTTTTTTCTTTTTTCATTTTCATTTTCCTAATCTCTTAGGATATATCTGTGTTTTAAGTTGTTTCTGTGCAAAGCGTGCTCTTGGAGGTTGCTACTCATCTGAATTTCATGTCTGGGATGAAACTTTAGTCATGCTAACTCTCTCTCTCTCTCTCTCTCTCTCTTTTCTGTCTTTGGTGGTTGAGCATCATTGCCACTATGGCTCACTGTGCTAACTTTTAGATGTCTAACTTTTGCAGTGGTGAACCTGACCTTGGTCGACCTTCCTGGGCTCACAAAAGTAGCAGTTGGTGGGTCATACTTTCTTTGCCTGTCAATTTGGTGTGCCATAGGTTGTCCATAGATTTTACTTGGACATAATGATAGACATGTTCCGTCTGTTTCATTGAAGAGGGTCAACAGGAGAGCATTGTCCAAGATATCGAGAATATGGTTCGAGCCTATATTGAAAAGGTAAAGGCTTATCAGTCCCCAGAACAATATTTTCTGATATCTACTGTGTGGCTTGAAGAAGAACAAGTAAATTTAGGGCTCGTGGATTGTGTGAATCATTGAAAAATGTCCATATTTGAACCTAAAATGAGTTCCAGTCCTTACAACTATTCATCTCTCATATGGGAAGATATCTCCAGAAAAAAGTGCCTTTCACTCCTAGTGTTTTCATACTACCTGTATGGCTTGGAAGTTAATCTAGAAGCTGGGCTGACCTTTTGTTGGATAACAATTTTATTTTATTTTGTCTATTCAGCCCAACTGCATTATTCTGGCTATATCTCCTGCCAATCAAGATCTTGCTACCTCCGATGCAATTAAGATCTCCCGAGAAGTAGATCCTAAAGGTAAAGGTCTTTAACTGTTGATAAATGATTTTTGGTACTTGACCCACAACACTTCAGTGCAGCTAGTCCTTTTACCTACCAACTGGAAAGATGATCTGAAACTGGGAACGTGTTACTTTAAATAATCGAAGACAGTATCTAAGAAATGTCTGATCATATATATATGCACTCTGTCTTGTTTATCTGCATTACAAAAGCTTAAACTTGCATCTACCATAGTAATCTGCTCAAAATTCTCCGTCCTTTCTTTTTTAAGCTCAAGGAGCTGGAACCTTGAGATGTTTGTGCTTCTTTAGATGGATGAGGCCATCTACCCTTTAAGCCAATCCCTCGTTGTTTGATCTTTGTATTAAGTACCTCAGTTCCTAATACATATTTCTCCTCAAAAGCGTGTAACTTGTAGAAATTTGAAATCTAATCTATTTTTCAGCATTGACTTCTAGGTGAGAGGACATTTGGAGTTTTGACAAAGATTGATCTTATGGACAAGGGCACTGATGCAGTTGATGTAAGTTCCATTCATTAATCTTTTTTTTTTGTCTAATCAATATTATTGGGTCCTTCTCGGTGGACGTACATTGTATTGTTTTATTTTAATTTTTTTTAAAGAAATCACATTATATTACAATGCTTCCAGGTCAAACAACAAGACGGTTGTTTAGTTTGTGAGCGGAGATAAATATGGCCCTTGTTTTACACTGCTAGGATATTCAGAAAAGTTACTTATGTATGGAAAGATTGAAGCATGAGTTCCTCAAATCCATGTCGCGAAGTGACCTATAGGATATTTAGATTGGTCAACTCATTGGACAGAATCAGACTCAGTAATAAATTTGGATGCCTGTTGCCTATTATATTGTGTATTGTGCCTCGTTCTAGATCCTGGAGGGAAGAGCATATAAGCTCCAATATCCTTGGATTGGCGTTGTCAATCGATCTCAAGCTGATATTAACAAAAGCGTTGACATGATTGCTGCTCGGAAAAGAGAGAGAGAATATTTTTCTAGTAGCCCGGAGTATCGACATCTCGCTAGCAGGATGGGATCTGAGTATCTAGGGAAGGTTCTTTCTAAGGTGTGTAAGATATATGACTAATTAATTCGTGTGGGTTTTATGATGGTTTCTTTGTGTCACGCCTCTTGGTTCATGAAATATATATTAGCTTGACATCTTCATGGTTGATTTCCCAGCATTTGGAAACTGTCATCAAGTCAAGGATTCCAGGCCTTCAATCTCTTATCAACAAGACCATCATTGAATTAGAGACGGAATTGAGCCGTCTCGGGAAGCCTGTTGCCACTGATACCGGAGTTAGCACTCTAATTTAATCATCCACTTTGCTTTTTATACATGTCCTTGAAATGTTTTCTCCCTTTCTTTAATTTCGCGTCATTTAATTGTTTTCTACGATCATGCACTACTGTTTCATGAAGATCTATCAGTAGTGCTGTTACACAGAAGATCTTGGTTGCACATAATTGGCATCTAATAATGATGAGCACTGTTTGTTTGATAGGGAAAGCTCTACATGATAATGGAAATCAGCCGTGGTTTTGACCAAATATTCAGAGAACATCTTGATGGGACGTAAGTACCATAGTGGTGGATTTCTCCGTTTGCTGTTATCCACCTAGTTTTGCTCGTCTCACGAGTCATTTGATGTTTCAAACATATGCCTGTAGCCGCTCGGGAGGTGATAAAATATATGGCGTCTTTGATAACCAACTTCCCGCTGCACTAAAGAGACTGCAATTCGACAAGAATCTTTCAATGGATAATGTGCGGAAGCTTATAACTGAAGCTGATGGTTATCAACCACATCTTATAGCTCCAGAGCAAGGATACAGACGCCTTATTGAATCTTCATTAGGTACTATCAAAGGTCCTGCCGAGGCTGCTGTCGATGCGGTAGGTTTATAAGTTTCCACTTTCTGTGTCACTGCTGATGCTTTTTGTCTCTCTTTTCTTCTTCTTCTTCTTCTTTTTGTTTGGGAATGAGGGGAAGAGGGAGGGTTTAGTGAGGATATTGGAGATTTAGAACATGTAAAAGTTTCGCCTGTTTTTTGGATATAGGTTTTGCTTTGTTAATTTCTGTTGTGTTTTCTGGTGCCGATGTGCCGAAAAGCTTCTGACATGGTCATCGTAATCTCTTGCTTCATGTATCATCCAGGTTCATGCAATATTAAAGGAATTGGTCCATAAGTCTATCAGCGAGACAGTGGTAAGAGACCCCGGCCATGCAACTCATTTATATTTAATTAATTAAATTATGCAAGAGAGGTGCCAAAAGGGTGAGAAAGTAACTGGAGGACAAACAAACCTATATTATATATCACAATTCTTTCTCCGTCCCTTTTCTTTCCGTTTGGTGTAGGAACTAAAGCAGTATCCCACCCTGAGAGCAGAAGTTGCCAATGCAGCTTGTGAATCATTGGACAGGATGAAAGAAGAGAGCAAGAGAGCAACGCTACAGCTAGTGGACATGGAGTGCGGTTACCTAACTGTTGAGTTCTTCAGGAAGCTTCCCCAAGACATTGAGAAGGGTGGAAATCCTTCCCATTCCATTTTCGATAGATACAATGATGCTTACCTCCGGCGTGTTGGTGAGTAGCTTGAGCTAACTATCAATCACATTCACATTAGAGGCTAGCCCTGGCCCCTGGGCCTGGTGGGGTATGAGAACTAACGTGAATCAGTGATACACACACATTACTATGCACTCTATAAAGTATAAAGGGGATCTGTTCTGTTTTCGATTCATATTTGAGTGCATGCCCTGCAGAAGGTTTTAGTTCCGTGTTGATTCCTCTAGTTAAATTAATCACTTTGAGCTGAACAGGGACTACCGTGCTCGCCTATATCAACATGGTTTGTGCAAGCCTGCGCAATGCCATACCCAAGTCCATTGTTTATTGTCAAGTCCGTGAAGCCAAACGCAGCTTATTGGACTATTTCTTTGCAGAGCTGGGTAAGAAAGAGGTGAGCACGCGCATATCAACTTCCTTCTTTATTTCTTCCTCGTCACTTAAAAGAGTGAATGTGAATGAAAGATATTTCATTATGTACATTGGAGACAATATATAGGAGGTCAGCAGGAGGAAATAATCTGTGAACTGGATGAATGATGACACATTTGCCATCGTTTTTGCATCGCAGACAAAACAATTGTCCTCGTTGCTTGATGAAGATCCCACAATTATGCAGCGCCGAACGTCCCTTGCAAAGAGGTTGGAGCTGTACAGAAGTGCACAAGCAGAAATCGAGGCGGTTGCTTGGGCAAAGTAAAAGGTGGGATGGATGGGATAAAATTATGCAGGCATAGGGACAGTGATAGTCGAGCAAAGCATTAATGCTTGTGTTTGGTTTTCGACTTGAATCATGATCTAACTCAATTTGATTTTATATAATGATCGCAAGTGTTAATAAATATATGTATGGCTGAGAATATATATATGTACGTATATATAGATGCGAAAGAAGATGAAAATTTTATTATAAAAAAATTGATTATAAAAATGATTAGAAAAAAGTATCAACGGAAAATTATTATTAAATGAAGAAAAAAATAAAACAATAATGATTGTAATATTGAATATGAGGAAAAATGTATTTGAATTGAGTTGAATAAAAAAACTAACTGGAATGTAGTGCAGGGCAGGGTGGACATGTGGCCATTTTGCTGCTCCAAGGGATCTCTCTCTTTTGATCCATTATGTTTTACATATCACCAGCCTACTAATTTTTACATTCGTTCTTTTCTATATATATATATATATATATATATATATATATCAAAGTTGTGCAACTCTTTCTAGCATCGAGTTCCGGGGGTAATGCCGGAGTTTCTAGTCGTATATATGATATAGTATATTCGTATTTTATTCATGTCGGTCACATTTGAACTACTACATATGTATATCAAGCACTAAAGTTTAAGCTGAGTCCTTGAAATCATCTACTTACTTACTAATAATCGACCCTCAAGATATAGTAATCCGATGAGAATATATACGTTCGATCATATCCACTAGATCCGAGAATGTGTAAAAATGTCTTTACATCTTTTATTGGTGCTTGTGTTGAGAAAATTTGGTGGAGGTTTCAGATCATGAAGTTGAGACTATGATGTCAACGTGCATTGCAAGATAAGTCCACATCATCAGTGGCATTATTAACCCCCTTCCTCTCTCTCTCTCTCTCTCTCTCTCACTCACTCTCACAGAGACTCAGTAACTCGCTCATCTGAAATATGTAATAATACCCTATAATATCGATGCAGAGTTTGATTTTGGACTTAAATTCCCCTCCGCTCCATCCTTCTCTCGATTCAACAAATTAATTATTATTTTATTATCTTTTTCTTTCATTTAATAATAAATTTTCACATTTTTTTTCATAATAATTATTATAATTATTTTTTTAATAATAAATTTTTTCATTTAATATTACTTATTTTGTCCAAACGCGATGGAATGGAGTAGAACTAAAATCCTACTCCGAACAGAACACCTACTGTCAAATCACCGATTATACATACATACATACATACATACATACATGGTTATGGAACATAACACCCATTGTAAGATACATTATAAAATACCTGTATGCTTCCATCAGAAATTTTCTTATTAAAACTGGGAGCCGAGCCTACGGGTTGGTTCGGATCAATGAGAAATTATTACCCCACACCCATTTCTTTGTTTTCTCCCTAGCTCTACTTTGATTCAAGCAAATCCATTTGTTAAGCTGTAAAGCAAATAACTACTAACCTCAACCTCCGTCAGTGTAGATTTAATGATACTCTCTGCTAATTATCATAAAATCAACCATAATGTATAGTGATGATAACAATTTATTGAAATGACTTGCCTGCGAGTTATAAGGGAATTAGGACAATGCAACTATGCAAAGATTTGGCGGGAAGCATAATACTAACCAACCGACCGACCGACCTCCACCCCAACCTCCCTCACCCAACGCTAGAAGACCCTTCATGTACAAGAGATTAACACCCTTCAACCCCCACAAAAAAACTCCCTTCACATTCACAGGAGCCATTCTTGCTCCTTAATCCTGCAGCTGCCCTCCTGCACTTAGCCTCTAATCGCGCTCTGTCAATTCAAAGGTCATACAATACTGTCCCTGCTGCTTCAATGGGAGATCCAGGATCCAAGCCAGTCTCAGCTTCGAGACTCATCGTCAGTATTTGCCTCCTAATCCTTGCTCTGGAACGCCAGATACTTGCAGCGACAGACGAGAATGCAGGGACATACCCAGGAGACCTGGAAGCTTGCAAGACCGATCTCACAAGCTTTCTCCCTCCACCCTACCAGAACATGTCCTACCCATCTTGCATGTCCGTCTGGAACAACTTTATTTTGCGGGTAAGATTTATCATCTATGATAGACCAATCGCTCCCCTTATTGTAATCCAGGATCTTTTTGCTGATTTCTCGACTTTCTTGTGCGCAGTACTACCAGAGTAAGGATGACTTACTCACTATTGTGTTATCTGCGGAATACACCACTGGGTGGGTCGGGATCGGATTCTCCAGGGACGGATTCATGGTGGGCTCCAGTGCAATGGTAGGATGGTTCAATAAGAAAGGTCAAGCCAAGGTGATGCAGTACTACTTGCAAGGAACTGTACCATCACAAGTCATGCCTGGGAAGGGAGAACTGCCACTTAGTGGCGTTCCTGCTGCACTTGCTCTCCACGGGGCTTCAATTTACTTGGCATTTCAGCTGAAGCTCACCAAACCCCTTCTTAGGCAACCAATTATTTTGGCCTTCGGGTTTACATACCCGAAACACCATAGGTTAACCCATCACGATGATAAAACAACAATAATCATCAACTTCAATGCAGGTTCGTCAATTCCCATCCTAAGCCTGCTCCTCTTTTGGTCTTCTCAGATATTATTGGAGATTGACAAAAGAAAATTTTTTGCAGGTTCCATGTCTTTTGCTGCAAAAGGCATGAGCTCAAGAAAGAAAAGCCATGGAATATTGGGCATGCTAGCATGGGGCCTGATTCTTCCCACGGGGGCAATAGTTGCTAGATACTTCAGGCATAAAGATCCCCTTTGGTATTATCTACACACAGTCATTCAACTTGTGGGATTCATAATTGGACTTGGAGCTGCAGTGCTCGGAGTTCAGCTTTACAATGAATTTCATCCCGACATTGCAGCACACAGAGGAATTGGAATTTTCATCCTCGTGCTCACTATTCTTCAGGTTTGCTCTATCCTAATAATGCCACACAAGTACCACTCCTTGGGAAAATTTGGCAGTGAATACAACCACTAAATGAAAAGATGTAATATCAAGTTGCAGTATTTCAGGTGATCTGATTTTATGACCTTCGGAAAAGTAGTTTCCGTGTGGAAAGCAGAAACCTCACTAGTTTGATCGGGTCTTAGAAAGAAGCACTTGATTATATTTACTGTCAAAAAGCAATTACTTCAGACGAGTATCAAACACATGGAAACATTTGAACTGATCCATTACTCAACTTCTCAGGTATTAGCCTTCTTTCTACGGCCTAACAAGGATTCCAAAATTCGCAAGTACTGGAATTGGTACCACAACTGGTTTGGAAGACTTGCCCTCTTCTTTGGAGCTGTAAATATAGTGTTGGGTATCCAAGTAGGAGGAGCAGGTAGTCAATGGAAGATAGGCTATGGCTTTCTTGTTGGCACAATAATGGCCAGTGTAACTGTTCTTGAAGCATTACTATGGATGAGGAGTTCCGGCAAGGCCGATTTATCATCAGCCTTCCAGATGAATCCTGTTGATCAGGCTCCGCCAAGTACTTTTATCAAAGGTTTGTCTTCGACATTAAATTAATATCTTGGAAAAAATAACTGATACTAACTAGTTGCAAGTTAAACAGGTTGAACGTGAGGGATGTTGAACTTTGCTTATGGCGATGCTGGGATGGTGCATGTTGGGTTTCAAGCCTTGTCCTGAACCCTCAACCTCCTTCAAAGAGATTATGCATGTGAGAGTATGTGCATTTTGTAATGGAAAAGGAAAAGAAAATCAGTAGCAGGTTCTTGTTTACCCAGACTGGAGCATTTCAAAAAGCTTGAGACATAGGCGAACATTAGGGCACTAATAGCATATCAATTTTCACAATGTGTAAGTAAGATTTTTGCCAGATTATCATATTTCTTCTCGGAAAATATCCTTCATGTGCAGCAAGAGTACATACTCACCAGCTCTGTGCTTCATACCTGGAGTATTTGAGCGTAGGTTGTTTCTATTCCTGAAAAAGAATGGTGCAACGGCAATGTCTATCAAGCTCGGTTTAACACCTCCTCTAACATACAAACTGGGACAACACCACTAGGTAGAAACCATAAGTTACACTGAACAAAGACGGTATAATTAGCCAGAATCGGGATACTATTACCAAGCTTCAGGTTGTAGGATAACGTACCAGTAATGCCTATCAAGCGTGGCTCGGAAAAGAGGAGATGTGGATTTCCTACATTTTTCATGGAAGAACGCAAAAACTATTTTGGACGATGCATCCATCACAGAGTGAACACCAAGTGAAGTAAAAAATCATAACGAGAACAGCGACTCAATATCAAACACCAGAGAATAAAATGTAAGCAAATAATAAGATTCGCTGTTGAGGATTCTTCGACTCAAGTCAAAAAAGGGATCAGTATGTATGTCAAGGTTCTGATCAAAGCAGGAGGCACAGCACCAGTGTCAGAAGGGTGCAATGTAGGGAGAAGTCTAGGCTAGCATTCAATACTAGAATGCAACCCACGCCTTTTCATTTTCAACCCACAGCCATAGAGCTAAAGACGTGCTTTAACCGATAGCCAGATCATTGTAGAAGAGGTTGCGAATGTCACAATTGCAATAACTTAAACAACGACGAGGGCCCTCTTCGAGTTTTAGTCCTCTGACATAACGGCATGCTGAAACCAATGATCCTGCTCAGACCTTTTACTTCCCAAACATCATATCCCATATCAATCTAGATGTGCTTACATTACACCAAAAAATTGCAGCAAACAAGAGAATGACTTGACTTGGGAACTTTGTAAACATATCAACTGCTTTTAAAGGGAAAATACTTCATTTGAATTGGCAGGGCACTTATTCCACACTCGAAGCAATCACATCACATCGCATAGGCTTTAGCATTAAGCCTGTTGAAATGGCACGACAACAATGAATAGTTGTTACTTGTTAGCTTTCCTTCCATCAATAAAGTTGCAAGATTTTCGATGCCGACTACAGAAGAAATGACAAAACTCTTTCACTGCAAACATACATATATACATACGTCTGTGAAAAAGAGCGTATACACATAGAAGAGAAGTGGAGAAGAATCAATCCATTTTTGCAAGGATTATAAGTAATATAATAATCAGCCAAAAAAAGCAAAAGGCCCGAGAGGAGGGAAATAAAACAAGAAAAATGAAAACTAGGGTTTCTATATCTATCTAGGACCAGGATGACAACACACACACACACACACACACCCCCCCCCCTCAATTGCAAAAACCCCTCACCCTCCTCTCTTCTCTCCTCAGTGACTCTTCGTGTTGTTTGTAGCGGAACAGAACAGAACAGAAGGTTGAAGATGAAGTTGCTCTCTTACACTTCAAGAGCGAAAGAACTTGGGCCGCACGTGGGGATTGGACTGGACTAAGCCTGGCGGTGGCGGGGGAGGCGAAGGAGGAATTATTTTTGGTTTCCGGCGCAAATGACTTTGCTTAACAACGGTTAGTACAGTCCATGGGCCTACAGGCCCATTATCACCGGATGGATATCATTTTCTTTTGTTCCTTTTTTGGTGGGGGGGGGGGGGAACACTTTTGTTCCGTAACATTTACCACTTTTGCCACTTTAATTCCAAACTTTTTGTTTTCTTTTTTTTGCCATTCTTAATCTCGACCTTCCACTTTACTCCTACTGACGCATTTTCTGTTAACAGTGCTCACGTAGAATTTAATTTTTTATTTTAGATTTTTTTTAATTAACAAGTACTTTTCAAAATTATTAAATTTAAAAAAAAAAAAAAAGAAGAAGAAAGTTTCAGCTAAGGAACAACCGGAGAGAGAGGTTGGGGTTGGGGGCGTCGGACGGCAACACCAACCCCACCTCCGAGGTCGCCAATCAACCAGATCTCAAGGGGTTAGGGCCATTAGCCGGTGCCCCCAACCCCGCCCTCCCTCTCCGGCAGTTCCCATCCCTTCCGACCTCCAACCTTGGATTATTTAGCTACGGTGACTGCATCAAATTTAGTAGTAGATGATCTTACTTTCTGAGAACTTACTTATAGGGGTAGCAATACCTTTCAAGAAACGAAATTCAAGTCATCAATCTTGAAAATAATATGAGAAAAAAAGTAAAAATAAATTCCTTCTAGAATCAAAAGTAAAACAAAAAGAATAAAATAAACAAATAACTTCAACTTTAGTGGTAGATCATCTTACTTTTTGATAGCTTATGTATAGGGGTAGTGGTCATATCACCAATCTTGAAAAACAATATGATGAAAAAATGCAAAAAAGATAGAAAAATAAAATAAAAAAATAATCTAATCAACTCATTTGCATCTAGGGATAGACATATATTTTGAGAGCTCGCTCTAGTTATAGACTTATTCTTTGAAAGTTGAATAGGCCAATGTTTATATGTATGATAATTCATATTTATTACTATCATGCAGAATCAAGATAAAATATAATCTGATTTGTCTTCCTTTTTTTAATGAACAAATATGATTTATTTTTTGAAAAGAAAATATAATTTATATGTATCTATAGAATATTATATAATCTATTTTTTGAAAATAGATTTCTATACTAATATATAATTCATACATACTTTTCCTTACTATATATATATTAAAAGTTATTCACATAACCATATATTAATATATTTTTTATTATGTATGAATATATAATGATATATACTTGTTTTGATGTTATTATTTATGTATGAAATATTAATTTTTGTTTTAGGAATTCAAAATTATTAAATCTTCTCATTTATTTCAAATACACTCTATTATGTAGATTCTAAAAATTGAAGAAATCAAGAAATCGGATTGTATGATGAGATTTCTTTAAAAAAATTGTTAAAAATAATTCCTAAAATAAAAAATAAAAAATCTAGAAATATTTCATTTAAAAGTTTCATATTGCCTTCAATTGGAGATTATTGTAGTATCAAAAAAATTATGGTATTTTCGATTTCTAAATGGAATATTATAACTAAAAATAATTTTGGAAGATTTTGTTGCTAATTTTATAATAAAAAATAATTTAGATTTAAAAAAAATCAAAAAATAAGAAATTATTTTTTATTAAATATAATTACGAAAATAAAAATTCTTAAATAATTTCAAGTTTTAAAAACGAAAAGAACCAATAAATTTTTTATTAAAAATAATTCTGAACATAAAAAATAAAAATAAAAACTAAGAAAATTATGTTTAAAGAATTCATATTGCCTTCAATTGATCCAAAAGATTTGATGGTATTTTCGATCATTTTAAAATGGAATATTGTAATGAAAAAATAATTTCACCAAATTTTGCTGCTAATTTTATAATAAAAAATTATTTTAAATTTTAAAACTCAAAAAATTGAGAAATTTCATTCAGAAACGGAGTATTCTAAAATTATATGGCCGAGTTAACCTCATATTTTGCTTTCATATATATATATATATATATATAGATGTAGCCGTTCCCGAGACTGGACATTTGTGGAGACATCCATTGCTGCCTCAGCAATGACACACAAAAAAAAAGGCACATAATCCTAATTATCTGCGTTTAGAGCACGAGCAATATACGTATAAAGAATGTCATAACTATCAAACTCTAATTAATTAAATAGGAAGATTAAGGTGGAGATGTATCAACATTCATCCATCCCCCAGCCCTCCCCCATTCAGTATACGTTTCAGGCTGTGTTACGTTCTATTTAACCCGTACAGATGGGATGATCATCTGCAAACCCCTACCAACCAGACCCGGTTGCTCTCATTTGCCGCTGAACACGCAATAACTAACTAAAATCATACCTACAGCTACAACTCATTCAATTTTATTTAATTTAATTATAATCAACCCTGGTGGGTCCTTCTCCTTTTCTTTCTTTTTGTACATTTTTAGGCCAAATGTATGTTTTCCTTTTATTATACAATAATACTAAATATGAAACACAATCAATATCAAATATCTCAAACCACCATGCCCCAGTAGTATCTTTTTAGCTAGCTAGCTCCTGCAGATTAGGCTACATTTGGGAGTGCGATACCTTTAATAAAAGCACTTATCAAACTCCGTTTGGAAAAAAAAAAATAATGTTTGGCATCACGCTTTCCACCGCCAGTCTATGAATTTTTGCGGTTGTGGCCGTGAATCGGAGGATCAGGAATTGCCCTGCTTATAAATATTGCTTTTCCAAACGGATTGATTACCTGGACATGCTTTTACTTATTTTCCTTAATTATTCCCATTATTATTCTTTATTTCATGACTAACCCTCGTCTCCTCCCCTAATTGTCATTTCTATGCAATCACCTAACCTTTTATATTCTTAATCCATGGAACAAAATGCAATACTTTTTAATAATGTCATAATTTTTTATTAAAAATATAAAATTCTTCATTTTTCTCTATTGGAATATAATTTTCTGGTAGAAATGTGATATAACAATTATCTTATCTTTATATATTTTTGTTAGTTAGTTACGAGTTAAAAAATCATATTCTTACTAATGTACAATAAGTCATTCCAATTTCGTGCTAGTAATCGTAATGGTACGTTTCCGAACGCTCTATGTATCATTCCTCAATTTTGACAAATTTACAGATTAACATATCAAACGCACTAGCAACTTCTGAAAACCAACATACCAAACACATAAGAAGCAATCATATTAGCTTTTTCTAATCAATTATATGAAATGGCTAATATTCGTATTGTTATTACTGGTAGCTTGATGAAAAATTAACTTTATTTATAATTATTCAAATGTGTGAGAGCTTATTTTTATTAGGTCAAATAGTTTATTCAGCAGCTCTATGTTACTTGATTGGCTTATTTCAATTTATAACTTTATCATTTATATATTAATTGAATTATCATTTTTATCGATAATGAATTTCTCGGTAAATCGACAAATAATGAATATTTTTCTTATTAAAGAACTCAGTCGTTTTAACTTTTTCGGCATCCAGAAAAAACAGTTCTCCAAACCTCTATTATATACTGTTATCAGTTTCAACAGATATAAAAAATAACATGCCAAATACTCAGCGGCTTTTGAGAATCAGTAATTATTTTTCAGTAATTATGTTTCAGCACTTCTCAACATTCCCAAACCGGGCCCTAATATCATCTAAACAAGCTCCTCATTCATGCCACACAATATATAATAGAAGACTACGATATTCAGGCCATAGGGGTTTTTGTTGCCAAGATAGCTAGCTTTATCATGTATTCCGCCAACGCACACTGATATACGCGCGGAATCAGGAAATAATGTATAGGCGCAGCGCAGGGTCTCCACCATGGGGGTCCCTATTGCCTTCACTGGATTCTTTCCATGCGCCTCCGCCATTCCATAGATTAGAGGCGACGTTATATAACTTTATCAGCTTGATCGCAGCAAAGAGTGATTCTGGGCGGGCAGCATCAGGCAGCCGTATTCCCATAGGTCTATGTCTGTCGTCTGAAAGGAAGATGATCATTCTCGAAACTTGGAACTTGTAGAAAGTCCATGCATGAAAGGCACCAGAAGCAGTATTAATTAGTTTGCCCAGCCTGCTTGTCAGAGTACCTCCTCCCCAAGCAGATCCTTAAAAAGTACATATACCGGAATGTTACCATTGTTTTCTTGCACAATGGCATATTGTCAGGTGGCTCCGGTGGAACTGTTCATGTCCGGTTCGCCGAAACTCCGCGTGCTAACTAGTTTCTCTTTCTCTCATAGTAATTATAGTTGTAATGTTCGCGAGGCTCAGATATACGCAGAATGCATGGATGTGATTGAATTCAAATGAACAGAGCTCGATGTGATCATTATTCATTTTATCATGGCTAATTTGACCTTATAGAACCACCAGCACAGTGATCTAATGGTTAAGTTTCAAGCGTTTCACTTAAACATCATGAGTTCGAACATCAATGAGGATGTAGAGCTTGCAATTATGTGGGTGTATTATGGGATGATGGTGACCAGCCCATAATGTTTGATCTAGTGGGCTTTGGACTTAATCTACTAATGTGTTGGTGAGGCTGCGGTAACCAGATTGGGTTAAAGTCTCAACGAGTTATGGCGAAAGAAACATTTCGTAGCGGTTAAATTCCCTTGAGACAATCACAACGGATTAATAACTCAACTTAACCTTTATTAAGCAAAAATAAAAATAAAAAATTGGCCTTATAGACAACCTTCAAAAGTCAATATTTACTTATAAAATGAGTTGGTACTGAAAAGCAGGTGGGTTGTCGTTGTATTATGTGATGTTACATCAGAAAGAAACGACTTATCTTCCTTTATAATTTTAATTAATTTTAATAAGAACAATTTTCTGCATATGATATATATCTATATATATGATCAACATTATAACATTTTTATAACCTTTTTAGCAGTCCTTTTCAGCATTTTTTTAACAGCTAAGAAGAATTCTGACTCGAAAATTAATTAACCGAACATCAGTGTAGGAACTGGATCTACTCTTTTAATAATTTCCTGATGTTAGGAACAATTCAATTCCTTCTGCTGGTGTACAAAGTTGGTTGCCAGGCAAATCCATTGAAAGCTACAATTTGTCTTAATACAAAGATTGTTTGTCTTCCATCTTATCAATCTACTCGTGTCGAGGCCTTAGTATGGACTTCTTATAATGTATGTGCCTTCCACCATCCCATAACTGTTCCTCACCTTCAAAATCGATCACGATTGACTTGGCGGCTACTTCTTTCTTCTCTACATTTCCAAAACTGTTCAGCTTTTTACCTGTATAGCAGTAGCTCAGTTCCTCTTCAGTTCCTTTCTCAACTAGAAGGCAATCAAAGTCAACTTGTTTCCGCATACCGGTTTTAAATTTAAGCAGCAGTAACCCAGGAAAGACAGTTCTCAGATCATCCGGGGCTGAGTTCTTTGTGTTGGTATATTGGCCAAGCAAAGCAGCAGAGACAACCCTCTCCTCCAAGTATGAACCTTCCACATCGGCTTATGGCTAAGGCCCATCTTTGGCGACTCATTGTTTTAATTTCATGTCCCTGAGCTGCCTTGTAGGGTATACTTTAGAACTTAAGATCGCTCTCATGCAGGTTTAAGGTAAACACATTCATAGCGCCTGCGAAGTTTTTGCTGTAGTACTTCATGTTTTTTGTTGAAGTCGACATATACTTCTTCTCATTCCTTCCTATCCACCAACACTGTTTCTTTTACAATCACATGCGACTTAGCCATCTACCTTTTCCTCCTCTTCTTCTCCCCGAGCATCATTGCAGCACAGAACTGCTCAGCTGCAACCTGTAGCAGCAGTGCAATCCGTATTCGATTCCCCTTCCATTTGGAAGGCAGTCGAAGCCAACACTGTGGCTATCCTGGTTTTAGTTTAAGTTGCAGCAGCAGCCTCCCAAGAAAGCCAGTTGTAAAACTTCCTAATTCAGGGGAGTTTTATGTGAGGAACATAAATTACATTAAACAGCAGATAAATCTGTACGACCCAGAAAATTGCCTCCCGGAACGGCTTCTGAGGTTGGATCTTTCTGAGTCCCCATATTTGGGTGCTTATCGCTTGAACTTCACGTTCCTGAGCTGTCCAAGGAACCCAGGCTTTCGCAGCTTTGGAGTCATTGATTGCCTTAGCAATGGAACAAACACTGTTCTGGCCATTTCTGATAGTTTTTGGGCATTTAATATGATCTCCTACTTTTCTTGTGCGACTATCGCAACTATCCCGGTTCCAGTTCCTCGGCCAATGAAAGAAGAGGATGGGTATTCGGTTGACTTCAATAACAATAATCTTCAGCTGTCCTGGGATAGACCTAACTGTAGATCCTGTGAAAAGAACGGGGGAACGTGTCGTTTTAAGAACCACACCCGTCAAGAAATCAGTTGCTTCGATCAGAAAGCAGGTACCCTTTCTTCTGGCACGCCAGCTCGATCGAATTTCCACTTTAAACACGAGGATGCTTTGGATCTCATAATAGAGATCATTGCTTTCAGACAGAATCAAAGCCCTTGAATAATAAATCCCCTACGCTTTCATTGACTTTTGAATTTCAGGCAACGGGGGGAGGGAGATTGCCAGGATAGTTAGCTTGTCAATTACTCTACCGGTACTCATTTGCGGGATTGGAATTGCATGCCACAGATGCTGCAGAAACAGGGTAAGCAGGGGAGGCGATGAATCGCGCAGTTCAGAGCAGACAATCCTGCAACCAACAGTTGTGGCGGTTGGTCTGTCGGAGAAGACGATTCAGACTTTTGCAAAACTGGAACTCGGAGAGAGTCGGCGCATAGTGGGACCCAATGATGTTGTTTGCCCCATATGCTTATCAGAGTATCTCCCTAAAGAGGTCCTCAGGTGTATACCAGAGTGCAATCACTGTTTCCACGCAGATTGCATAGACCCCTGGCTCCGAATGAACCAAAAATGTCCGATTTGCAGAAACTGTCCTTGTCCAAACGCTTGATGCAGCCTCTTATTCGTAGTCCGTGTTTCCCCCATCATCTAGCATGTTAATTTAGTTTTGTTTTGCCTCAGTTTGCCTTATATATATGTGCATGTAGTAGCTTACTTCGACTTCACTCAATGTATCATGTGCCAGCTCTGTGTCGGTTTGAGCTGCGCCCCTCTTAGATTCAGCTCTGTTTTTTTTTTTTCCCCATATATATAAGACTTAATTAAATTTTACTGGTCTGTTCTATATTCTTGCTATAGAACAAGAAGTCGTCCTTACTCTTGTAATTCAAAACATTAGAATTGCAGCAGTGTGCACAAAAGGCCCACAGTGAGCATCAAGCATTAGCAACTTCCCAACTGTCTCGAGCATTTCCGAAAGAAGAAAACTGCGAGTCACTGCCTTCCCCAGTAATGAGGAGCACAGGCTGTAGAATCAGATACGCAGCACACGACACTATCAGAATATTACAAGTTTCTTCTAGACATACACTTAAACAAACTACATCATTTCTTGGCAAGAAGCTTTTTCGGGACCTTGTCCAGAGGAGTAGACTTGAAGAGGAACAGCCTAGAAGCTCGCTCCTGCAACGTTCCGCCGCACTTCAGGCCTCTAAGTTGCAACTCCATTTTCAACCTTTCCAGGCCAAGAACCTGCAGAAAATAGGAAGAGGAATTTATTATTAGCATTATAATTACTTTCTTGCAGTCGAAATGTTCCACAGATTAATAAAACTGTTATTTTCAAGCTAAAAGAGAGAGAGAGAGGATAAAAAAATCCAAAGCAATAGAAAGAAGATGTCGTTGCTCATAAATCTGCACAAAGAGAAACAAAACAATCACCAAGATAATCAAGGGGGAGGGAAGGGCGTGTCATGCTTCATGGGACAACATCAAATATTGCCAGACCATTGAATCTTCTCCGGTGCCTTCCTTAAGCATACTGACACCAATCCCAACCACCCTGATGCTATTCAAAATGAAAGTTCCTAATCCTATGTATCAAAATAAAAATTTTCAGCCACAGTTACGGCTCTCCTTGCATATAAAAAGTTTAGCACAAATACCCAATAATGCAATTGGAACCACAAGCAACTGCGAGAACAGAAGCAAAGATAGCATATCAGTCTTGCGAATTCACAATGTGTTTTCAACATAATATTACCTCCAATTCCGCGGCTGAACTATACTCATCGAAATTCAGTGGCTCGTCCTCTCCTTTATCAGCTTTCAGGGACATAGTTTCGTCCATCGCTGCAACTTGAATTCCTAAGACACCAGTGACATCATGGGGGACGCCTACTGCTCTATCAGTTCTCTCCCCGGAATTTAAAAGATCCGCTGCTTCTTGAATTATTGCAACCTCATCGTTCCCATGTTTAAATTTATTAGACTCCTCTTTTTCAGCCAGATTCGCATCATCCTCTGAGGCAGCTGCTTCATCTGAAGATGGAAACGTAGAAGCACGATCCTCCTTGCCCCCATGGTAAACAGGCTCAACCGTGCCATTCTGCTGATGCAATGAAGATTCCTTGGGAGAGCATCCGGCAGATACTGAGCTTTCCTGGAAAATAGTCTCCCTCTCTTCCCCGGAACCACTCTCTGAGGAGGCAGCAGTTGATATACCCTCTTGTCTCCCACCGGACAATGAGTCAGAACTCTCTTCTCCATCCTTTGCAGAATCTGAACTGTTTGTATTATCTAAGATAACAGACTTCTCATTCTCCTCCGCCTCCTCCTCATCATCATCATCGCTGCTGTCTTCATCCATATCATCACTGTCACTATCAGCCAGTTTTCTCTTTCCCATCCTGAAATATCAAACAAATCAAGATTAACATGCATTCACAGTCTGAAACGTAATGATCTCAAAGTCGAATAAGCCAAAAAGAAGGAAAACCTTTAGAATTATCCCTGTCATAAGGCATTTAAAAGATTGCTCGTAACCCTTGGGTGTCTTATCACTCGAATACAAAAGCATCAGCTATCTGATTCTCATATACTCACTGCCTCATTCATTCGCAATATATATATATATTTAAAGGTGGAAAGGGATTGTTCAAAGTCATATCTATCTATCTATATATATCCATCCATCTATCTGAAGCCATCAAACACAAACACCGACCACATCCCAAGGCATCCAAGTAAGAAGGAATATGCACATCCCCCAACTACTCAACACAATAATACATATATGACCAGGTAAGCCAAAGAATTTTGACAGAAACAGTGAGTGAATAATAATGAATCAGGCAGACAGCCTTATTATTACCAAATTTTCAACTTCTTCCCATCGATACCAGCATCCTCTCCAGGTTTACGCTTGAGGCTCTTTCTAAAGGTGGCAGAGGAAGAACCCATTGCTTCCCTGACCGACAATTCAACCTGCGCAACACATTTGGCGGATTCCTCCCGGTACTTCTCCACGTACCTCAGCGCCTCCCCTTCGCCAACTCCCTTCTTTCCCTTTTTTGCGGCCTTCTTGATGAAATCCTGAGCGATCTTCTCCAACCTCCTCTCCTCCTCCTCAGCCCTCCACTCCTCGAGCTTCTTCTCAGCGTTAACATGTCTCAGCCGTCGCCCGCTCATGTCTCGGCAAGCATCGAAGTTGTTCGTCTTCTTCTGGCCAGCCTTGGTGGCCGCCCCGCGAAGGAGCGAACCGAAACCGCCCTTGCCACCGCGGAGGCGGAGCAAGAGGTGCACGGTGGAGTCGGGGGAAGGGATGAGAGCGGCGTCATCGAGCTGGCGGCCGGCGCAGATGAGACGCTGCTGGGAGACGGGGAGCTTGGCGATATCAGAAATCCGTTGCTTGACAGCGAGGGCGGGGACGAGCGGGGAGTCGAAGAGAAGGGTCTTGGTATCGCCGCTAAGAAGCCGGACGAAAACGTGGAATGGCCTGACGTGATTGTCGATTTCGAGCTCCATAGGTTGTCCCTCTGCAACAGCAACTGCTGCTTCGGACACAGAGGGAGGGATGGAGGGAGGAATCAGATCGGATAAAAAGGGCAGCAGAGGAGGAGCTGAGGAGAAGGAGATTGGATCATTGGGGGCAGGCAATCCTGACAGAAATTGGCCTTTTTTTTCTCGCAACAGTGTGCCCTAATTTCAATCAATCGGTCAATTTTCTATCTAAGGCTGGGCTGCTTTCAGTTCAGACACCGGCCCACTGGAAGTGGATTACTATAATTAATAAATAAATTACAGATAACAATATATATTTCGGCCCGATGTCATTGGCATCACCTCGCCGACCGACAGTGTCTTTTTCTAAAAATAAATAAACAAATAAATAATCCCATTTATTTATCCCAATCAGCTAGAAACAGAGGCCCATGAGAAATTTTTTGGGCCACAGGCCCATCCGATTCGATCATGAGTCGTGACATTGACATGCGTTTGCATTTGCGTGCACCAGCACTAGAACAAACGATGTGCGTGTGTGTGCAAGTGAACGATGCGTATAGAAATAGTCAATCATTGGGTTGGGTTGGGTTGGGTTGGGTTGGGTTGGGTTGGGTTTGGTCGGGGGCTATTCATGAAATTTGCATTGGAAGTACTAACTAGTAATAGCAGCAACACCAAATACAAACTACATGGGATAATGAATTATATATATAAGAAGTATCTCACACAAACTCCAAAACCAACAAGCATCCATTGATCGATCCTCTAATCTTCACCGCCATATTCAGTATATCATCGTCACTGTAATTAAATTACTAGCTGGCTAGATCGATATCAGAAATTCGATTAATAACCATGTTCCTCGCTCGCTTTGTTGGGCTTGGATCCCTGATCATACTAATCCTCCTGCAGCTCGCACCCGCAATAGAAGCTGCCCCTGAACTTGAACTCTCTGCGCCTGCTTGCAACGAAATCATACAGGAGCTAATGCCTTGTGTTGGGTTCGTCAAGAAGGGAGGCAGCTCAGCCCCCACAGGGGCTTGCTGTTCCGGTGTGAAGGACTTGAGCAACATCGCCGAGACCGACTCCGACCGACAGGCCATATGCCACTGCATCAAGAAAGTCTTGCCTGCCGTCGGGGACCGCTACGATCCCTCGCGCATCCCTCTCCTGCCCAAGAAATGCAGCGTCTCCATCAAATTCCCTCCTCTTGACAGCAAAACCGATTGTACTAAGTATGTATTATAATAATCTCTCGACATCGTGATCTTTGCTTTCTTAAGTTCATGAGCACGGGCACGTGCACTTGTATATATATAGCTGATTATTTATATCAGTATTAATCACGAGTATATATGTGCATTCTAATTTTTGCATGCAGGGTCTGATGAGAGACACGGGCTTATATATATTAATCCATCCATCCAAGGTAGACGACAACGAAGAAAGAATCCCAGCTTCGTATGGCACTATATTAGTATAAAAATTAAGCTGCGTGCAGTGATTAATGAATAAATCCATCGAGATCAATTAATAAAGCAGACATATGTGTGCATACGTATCGTCCACATTAGTATTTAACTGATAATGATATATGAGTACATGTACGTGTCCCGTGTGTTGGCTGTCTACAATATGCAGGCAGCCACCTGCAGTATCTGATCGATCTCGATCGATCGATGCTCACACGAACAAACTATGTTCAAATAAAATAAAAAAATTGGTGATTAGATGAGAAGTTGCCGGCCCCTCTCTCTATATATAATTTTATTTTATGAAGGGCATGATTGTAGATTCATGACATGAGCCTCTCCATCTCATATTACTGCTTTAACAAATATTAGCTCTATAACCTCCCCCAGCAGTCAGCAAAGAATTGACGCAAATATTAATTTATGTATGCTGCACATTTTCAGATTGATAAAACAAGCTAGAAGCAAGTCCTGCTTGCACGCATCAACGTTATCATACATGATATTTATAAATGCATATGACTTAAATTATCCCATGATGAATATTTGGGTACGTAATTTTATAGATTTGAGCTCAGAAAAATCATCCGCAATTTGAAGCTCCAAATTAAAGCCTTTTATTATGTGGCAATGACTAGCTGGACCTGGAAGAATTAAGAAATCAACCAGATTCGATCGCTGGCTTAACCAAATTTTTAGGGAGAAAAACACATTGGATCGGCAAGGCCCAAGGAGGTAAGGACTAGGAGGAAGTAAAATTGTTGCGCTTACATTCCTTAAGGTCCAACTTAGGGTAGGCCCGGCCCAGATCATTTGATTACAGGCGGAATCAAAGCAGGCCCTGATCAGCCCGGCCCACTCAATCATCTCTCTAGTCTTTTGCTTGGTCTGGTTGGGTGTGACTGTGAGCGAGCGGAAAAGCAGAACTGACGACAGAGGCTGCTGATGGTGATGGAGCCGCCGCCGCTGTAGTGATCTGATCTTCTTCGCGGCGGAGATTTCCTACTCGTCGGTCGAGAAATTATTGAGGTAGTGAATATATACACTTTTTTTTTTTCCCTCCTCGTCGGTCGAGAACTTGTTGGTTCTCATCTCACGTACCGTTTACGGCTGCATCATGTAATGTGTCTATGTATTATCTCTTCTATCAGCTCGGCTGAGTTTGTGCGTCTCCCTGCTCTGCTGTCTGCCCAGCTCAAGATAACAAAAATCCGAAAGTCGAAAGTGGAAGACTTTCTTTCTTTTCTTTTCATTTTCCCCCGGTTTTGTGTGTGCAAAGATAAAATTTTTGGCTTTTGAGGCTAGCAAGGAATGAACGGCAACGGTGTACAGCTGAAAAATTGAGCAACAAGACCCGCTGCTATCTTGTCCATGCCCGTATCTATCACCTGAAGCTTGCTCTTTGCTTGTGGTTGCAGTCACCTTTTTCATTGATGGCTTTCGGGCGCTGTGTATCCACCAGAGGAATCCTCACTGCTAGGCGGGTCCACCCTTCTTGCTGCCACATACATCACCATAATCGTGACGACGATAGTGTCCGCTCTTCACCATGTTTAGGTCCATCTCGATCCATTGTCACCAACTTGTTGACGCGATGCGCTTCCTATAGCACGAGCAGGAGGACGGGTCCGCAGTTTAGGGACAGATCCCTTCTCCTATCTGCTTCTTTTCTGGGGCTGGGCTCCTCCTTCTGTAGGTCTATGTCTAGTGCAAGCGGAGAAAGCTCTGATGATGGCATTCTTGCGGAGGTTATCACTGAGAGGACTGCAGATGTGGCTTCTCAAGTTCCTGCCATGAGTGAAGTGGCAGTTGCTGCTGCTGATTCAGCTTACCCTGTTGCTGCCCTGCAGCACCTGATTGATGGTGTGCATTCCTTTACTGGCTTGAATTGGTAACTACCATCTCTTCTTGTTCTCTCTCTTCTGTAAAATTAAGTTATTGCTGTAGCTATCAGTCCTATGTCTTTGAATCTGGATTCATTTTCCAAAGTAATCTTGTAGGATATATGATTTCGATTATAAAACTAGTTGCGAGTCTTAATTTCCGAAACTTTGAATACTTCATTGACTCGATAACAACCTGATGGAATCTTAAAAGATTATCTATTATTGACACCAGGAGGCTATAACAATAGAAGGTGTTGGTTTTAGTATTAGATATGAATTGACAACATCCTGGGAACCTTGAACTTTTCCTTCTATTGATATGCTCCACATCAACAAGGATGGTTAGGGCTATTCTCTTGAATATCTGCATCACCTCGTTTGTGGATAGTACTTTTTTTTTCTTTTTTTTTTTATAATTATTTGTGGATATGTACTAGTATTAACAGATGATGGTTAGATAATCTATAAAATTTGTAGTTCTCAATTAAGTTTTTGATTACTTGTAATAAGCTTTTTTCCCTTTGCCTCTCTCTCTCTCTCTCCCCCTCCCTCCCTCCCCCGATCAGGTGGGCATCAATAGCCATGACAACTATACTTATTCGAGGGGCGACAGTCCCACTTCTTATAAATCAACTCAAGTCCACTTCAAAACTTAGTGTAAGCATTTTGCTTCAGTCAATTTATGCATTATGATATCTATGCAATACGGTATTCTTGATCCATCTTTTCCTTTTCTCACTGTTCATAAGTATACAAGTCTAAATTGAGAATCCTGGATACTCTGTCCTCTGATTTAAATCGATAATAGGCATCCAAGTTCCAGAAAATGGAATTCCAACAATTGGGTAAGGAAACTACAGGAATTTCATCACATGTACCATAGCATAGGCACTGAACTTTCTGTTAGTAGGTGCAAGATGGAATCTTGGATTCTTGGGTGTTGTT
Organism: Punica granatum; assembly: GCF_007655135.1. NCBI lineage: Eukaryota > Viridiplantae > Streptophyta > Magnoliopsida > Myrtales > Lythraceae > Punica > Punica granatum. The sequence goes on from NC_045130.1 coordinate 235,438, forward strand.
AACTTGGCTGTTTTACTTTTTTTGCTCTTGTGAGCTGACAACGTCCACTGAAGGTGCTACTTTGGGGAATGAATTTTTATTTTGGATTATTCTGTGAAGCAGAAGTAGCTATATATTTAACGATAAAGAAAAATAGAGCTATGTATATAATTAAGTGTTATTGGTGTTATGCAGATGATGAGGCCCCACTTGGAGGAACTAAATCAGAAATTTAAAGAATCGGTATATTCTTGTTTGTCAATTTCAATCCTTCACCTTTCAAGTAAAATTTGAGTTATCAGTGAGCGTTTGCTTCTTGTTACTGGAGATATGCTCCACTATTACTAAAAACCCCATACCGACTTTTTGTCTGATTTGATTGAATCCACCGCATTGATGAAATTTCCTCATTATTTTTTCTTTCTAAAATATTTTAGAAGTGCTGAGGATGATTCCTATTTGCATTTAGTAGGCAATGGATCCTGATGCTGTGGCCAAACACAAGCAAAGGGTTATGGCATTGTTCAAAGAGTAAGCAAACTTGGACTATATCTCGCGGACAACCTGCAACAGTCAATTCAACTTCGTTTGTGCAAGTCTTGGTGTTTTGTGAGGACCGTATCCGTGGAAGCATTCTGATAATATGTGTCCTTAGCTTGGATGCTTGAACCTATAGTTGAATAACTGGATTGAAGATTTTTGTAGTTAGAGTTTTTTCAGGAATTTATCGACTGAGAGATGACCGAGACAATTTTTTGCTCATTAAAAGGAATCGGAACCTTTTTCCTTATGGATTTTCTCAAGTAGTGCTTAGGGAATGCCTTGTGTAGGGTATAACGCAGTAAGGAGCTTACTGAGATAGATAGGAAGTTGTTGATGGGCATTATTCTTGTAGCTATGCATGCAATCGTCCTTGTTGGAGATGTGGGTCTGTTCTCAGTGTGTCAGTTAATTCTGCACCATGTATCAATCTTCTTTCTTGTTATGATTGTGACAAAGAACTTGTGCTCCAGTTATTTTATGTTATTTGTGTGCCTGCAGCTTTGGTGTGTCTCCACTTACTCCATTGAAAGGACTGTTTATTCAAAGTCCCATCTTCATCAGCTTTTTTTTGGCTGTAAGAAGCATAAATTTCTTACGTTAGAAATGTTCCTCTCCATCCATTGATATTTTTACGAACTGATGCAAAACCTTTTTCACTGACTTGATATATGTAGATCAACAACATGGCCGAAAAAGTTCCTTCTTTCCAAACTGGTGGAACTCTCTGGTTCATTGATCTGACAACTCCAGATAGCTTTTATATCCTACCCATTCTGACCTCCCTTACTTTCTGGATTACTGTGGAGGTAATTGATCATGCTACTGACTTTATTCCATCAATTAGGTTTTAATATTGTGTAAGATAACGACCTTCTGGACAACTTATAATTTTTGGCGGGCAAAGTCATTGGCCTACTAATAAATCTATTATAATTAAAATTTTAGCATTTTGAACTCACAATAGAATTTAATATTTTAGATAGTGTACTTTCTTGTTTTTGACTAGGGTCCTAAGGAGCTACTGGGGCATATGAACACCCCACTGCCCATGGATGGCATCAGTTATATAACCCAGTAGAGCCCACATAGGTGGCCAACCTAAGACGTGTTAAACAAGGGCACGAGGAGTTGAACCTAAGTTGGCCTTTTTTCAGTATATTTGTTTAAGTGTTTTTTTTTTTTGGTCCAGCTTTGCTTAGTCTATTTATAATATCCAGCAATAAAAAATTTTCTTTTTCATCAGTGCAATATGCAAGAGGGGATGGAGGGAAATCCGATTGCTGGAACCATGAAAAGATTTTCCAGGATCTTTGCTGTTCTTGCACTCCCTGTTATGATGAGTTTCCCCAAGGTACTTGATACTTAACTGGTTGTTTCCATTGACCGTGTTGTCTTGGCAAATACTTTTGTTCGGTTTTTAAGTTAAAAGGTTGGTCCTGGCTAGTAAATTTTATTGTGCCTCACATATGTGCGAATATTATGCACTGTGCAAATGTTTCCGATAGATTCTATGTATGTATGCGTTTTCACCAATTCTGTCAAGATTCTGAAGTGAAAGATTTGCAGATATGTGTTTCTCTCCCGTCGGTGAATGATCTTTTGGATGAAAATGTGGTCTTTTGGTTTATGCCTCTTAAATCTTTTAGGCTGAATGTATAGCAGTATGAAGTCTATAGCTTAGCTTGCCAATTATGTTCATAGACTGTCCTGAATCTTCAGAATGCATGGGGTATTATTTATTCTATATGTGCAAGAAATATCTCTAGTTCGCCTTCATTTTGAAGTCATGTTAAATAATGCTTTCTATTTATCGACCTAGAGTTTGATGGGCGCACTTTTACCATCTCATGTCCTGGGGAGTGTAGTTGTATTTAGTACGGTAATTCCGCTTTCTGTCTTACCTGCAGGCAATATTTGGTTATTGGCTCACCTCGAACGTATTCTCACTTGCTTATGGATTAGGTCAGTTATATTCATCTCAAGAAGCAACAACCCCAGTCGCTGTACAGACGGATTTTTCCTACTCTTTTCTTTTCTTTTTCAATTTTTTTTCGTAATAAAAGATTTTCCCACTTTTTTTTTTTTTGAGTAGTCTACTTTTTTCTACTCTTCTAAGTGAAGAACGTATGCTTTCTTATTTTTCATTGCATTGGTTTCACTTTCTATTGCAGTAATCAAAAGACCAGCAATTAAGAAGATACTGAACATTCCTGATGTTACAGTTCCAGCTTCTCCTGCAGCCCATGGAGAAATCTCTTTGTTCGCAGCATCTATACGGGATGAAGCATCTGAAGTAAAGCCCTCAATAAGCGCTGAATCGTCAAAGTTTGTCAGAAAAATATCAGCTGCTTCTGTTCTCAGACAGAGAATAAGAAGTTTGGAGAAACAGGTTAAGGCAAGAAAGAAGAACAGGAAAAGTTTGAGATGAGGACTTTAAATGGTGGTGGGGGGGGGGGGGGGGGGGGGGGGGGGGGGGGGGGGGGGGGGGGGGGGGTTTTGGGGGGGGGGGGGGGGGGGATCCATTTCCAGTTTTGTACTATGAGGGCTCGGGTGGGTCTCTGGGGTTAACTCTGCGGCCGTAGTTTAGCTTTTCCGCTTAAATATGGGAGCTGCTCTTGCTGCTAGCGTTTTGTGCTCTTGATTTTCACAAATTTGTCGGCGATGTTTATTTGGCCCTGCAGCCGAGCTTTCGTAACGAGACAATTGTGTGTGAGAATTCATTCTACAAATGCAAAACATAAAAATTTGGTTTTCTGGTCATATAATATATCAAACTAAAAGTGCTTCCTACAGTTGACCATGGCATTGCTCTGTGCATCCGGCCAAATGTAATAAAAGATGGCAATATTAGTTTAAGCTTTCATATTCAGCAAAAATTTGTTCATGCTTTCATCTCATTGTCATTTACCATGCCTCGCCAAGGTAAAGATTTTGCCACATCCACTTTCATGATCATATCATACGCGTCCGGCTGCAGGTTCTCGGGCCTTGAGATACTTACTGTAAACGAGTAACATTTATCTTACAGTAATCAACCAGCCTTGAGAAACTTACTGTAAATAAATAACATTCTTATAGTATACTGAACGCGTGCGAAGACAAGTGGCTGTTTATTGTGTACATAACTTGTGAACCTTTTGGAAATCTACATGGACTTATTTTTCACATCCAAAGAAAAACTTGGGAATCCATTTTCCCTGGCCTGAATAAAAGGCCTCAGTAGCCACCATCGGCAGCAAAATTGGGCTCTGCGGGTTTCTGAGGTAGCAGAGGAGACAGTCTTTGCGGCATTCTTCCGCTTTGAGAGCTTCCATTCCTGATGGCGTGCAGTGCGTTTGCTGCAAATCTCGAAGCATAGATTGCAGCGCCGAGGCTTGGCGAGTTACTGCCCTCCTTGAACAATGCATCTTGTAACCAGTCCTCTGCTTCCTGGAGAACCTTTTCTTGCTTCCTCTTGCAATGCCGCCTCCAAGCCGCTTGAATGAAGCAGGCTGCCCATGTCCTCCATTGTTGTGAATAGAACCTGAAAGGGACTCAAAAAAAAAAAGAAAAAACAAAAGGTAAAGAAAGTTTCAATCCGCATATCAATTCCAACTGGGGGGGGGGACGGAGTTTTGCAGATTCTGAATGTACGAATTGAAAAGTGATGTAGAGTAAAAATGGCCATCGAGAATTGTTGTTATGCAATAGGGTCCATCTTCCGGTGCAAAAATGACATGCCCATCCATAAGATAGAATCGTATAAATGTAAAGGCTTGCCTGAGGGTGTGCTGGAGCTGCTTGCTGTGAAGGCGGCGGAATTGAGAAGCTACAAACTTCAAGTCCTCAGCAGTGAGAGCAAAAGCTTCGACTTCTGTTATGGTCTCGACTGTTCGAGTTGAGGACGGGAGATTCGAGGATGAACTCGGATCCAACGCCCAAGTGAGCAGCTCCTCCCCACAGAAATCCCCTGCCTTGAGATTATAGGAGTTGAAAAATCCCGTTCTCCCGCCATTCGTGGTCATGGTCAAGGAGTTCCCTCGAATTATAAACAACATTTCATCAACTGGATCACCCTCGCGAATGACAGAGCTCTTTTCCGTATATAGTACGGGCTTGAGCCGATCACATAGGGCGTCCAACAGTTGGTCGTCCATCTTTTCAAACAGAGGCACCTTAAAAACAAAACCAAATTCAATAATTAACTGACCGAGGCATTTATTAAACTCTCCATGTATAAGAACATGTAAAAAAAAATTAATTTAAAAAAAAAAAAAAAAAAAAAGTGCAGAGATAGTACTCTACTCACTTGCATTAGTAGATCTAGGCAAAGATGACGCTTTATATCTCTTCGAAGATCTTTTGGGAGGTTGTGAATCAGACTTTCTTCCTCAACACCTCTCGTCTCTTGCCACTTATACTGTTCGTAACGCCTGATTCTCTTCCTTAATCCATCTGGAAGCATCCGATGAGACATCCATCGCCCTGCATCTCTCCTCTTCACTCTCATCTCTTCTATTCTAACAGTCGTGGACTGTAGATATTTCTGTCAAAAGCAACAGAAACAACATTTTTAAGGAACTCGAGCCTCTAGAACAATGAAACCTCCTTCGAATCATCATCGACAAGTGAAATTCCAATCGGCAAAAAAAAAAAAAAAAAAAAAAAAAAAAACAGAGGATCATTACCTGCATATTGCCGATAAGCAGTGCGAACAAGACCAAGCCAAAGATTGATATCCCGACAGCGAATACTATTTCCCAGACGTATGTGCTTGTTTTCAGGTTTTGGCCCAGAGAACTGCGCAAGAAACAATTCTCCTGTCATATGTTATTGCTACTCCATACTAAGTGAGTATAATTAGCAAGGTGAAAATTTACGTACCTAAGGTTCCGAAGGCCCCACCAGAAGCAGTAGAAGAACTTCCTGGGGAAGTCCTTCTTTTCCACTACATCAGACTGAAGAGCATCAATGAAGATCCCGAAGTTGAACACGGTTGAGTTTGTAATATCATCAGGCTGGATTAACGGACAAGAAGTAATCAGAAAATCATTCGCCACTTGGTTCGAGCCACAGTACAAGGATGCAAGGTTGCAGTTGTGTCTACGACAATCTTCGCGCCAGCACGTGTCTTTTCGCTCAATTGAGAACAAGTACCAGAATGCACCGGCCACCTAATTAGATCACATTCATGGGAACAGTATTGGGTTATCTTTCTGTACTGGATATCCTGATCAATACTGCACGATAAGATTGGGATGATGATTAAACAACGCAGGTCGAGACGGAAGAAAATGTTTGATCATTTGTTCCTTTTCTTGTCTATTCCATCTCTAGAATCGTAACTTGGGAATTAATCATGATGAATGTCTACGAAAGCAGTTTAACGGATGTTTTCAATAGTTTACACTTTAATCAGCATCTTGTTGATTCGATCTGATAAGGCACTCACGTGACCAAAAAGCATATAGAGGAAAAGATTAAAGGCGGCCCCAGCCCCTGCAGTTTCAAAGAGCATTCCTGAAGTTCTCGTGACTTGTTTGCACAGGGGATACATCCGAATAATCCTTGGCACGTATTGAGAGTAGATGATGAACTTAAGCGTTTCCTTCGTGATCAATGGAACCGGTCCATCAAGTAAGGGGATCACCAGCAACACCACAGTCTGTGAGTACATCAGGGAATCATATTGAGGGAAGAAAGACAATTGTATGAGAAAATTTCTTCTTCGTACGTGAGGAAAACGGTGTCGATTTAAATACCTGGGGTAGTGGAAGAATTGCAAGGACATCAACGATGAAATAAGAGGAGAGATATCTCCGGGCTATGGCCAAAGGATCATCAACTAACTCTCCTCTCCCGAATACCCGAGAAGAAGGGGCGATGAACCCGGTACGGAACTGAAGGAACATGTGAAATATGTAGAACAGATCAATGGAAGTCCGAAGAATGCAAGCAGTGGTCTCCAAAGTCTTGTCCAGATCGAGGCAGTTGTTGTGACCATCAATCACGGGGATGTAGAAGAACAAGGGGTCTATAGCTAGAGCTATCCAGCAAGATACTAGGAAGACCTTGCTGCAGGTTTGGAGGAACGGCCCTTGGGGGTGGAGAATTCGCCTCTCGCTGCTGAAAAATCTCACTGTTGGATAGAGCAAAGAGGAGGGCCTACGTGGTCTCCTCAGGTTCTTGATCCTTTCAGAACCTCTACCAAACACTCTTCGAGTTCCTCCCCATAGGGCACTCAAAGCCGGTCCGATTTTTCCTCGCAGAAGTCCATCATCGCTATTAAGAATATATGACTGCTCGGGACTCCATGATTTATCCGAATTCCATTCTCGAAACCTGTGATATTGAGGACAGGTAAGTAATCGAATCAAGAATGAGCAGAAAGAGAGAGAAGGATCAGCTAGCTGCACAAGAGAGATAAGCTGCAGAGTGCAGATCAGCTGTAGCTAGCTAGCTAGTTGCATATAAGAAATTTTTTTTTAAAAAAAAATAGCATAGCAATTCACTGACCTTACAAATTTGTTGTGGTTGAAGTTCATCATCCTTGCCGAAAGGTTTGGTTTCACGTTGTCCAGATTGAGGTTGGTAGCGGTTTCTGCTATGCTATGGAGATTAAAAAAAAAGAAAAGATATGTATGTATGGAGGGGTATGTAATGTAATGTATAAAGGATGTTGATTGATTTACAAGTACAAGATGGAGAAAAATCTAAACAGAGTGAGGCTCTTTAGTTTATCTTGACGCAGTAAAGCATGCATTGCATGAATCTTCTGATGAAGGAGAGGGAACCAAAAGTAGACTTTGAAAAGTCTTTTAACTTGTATGACATTGACCTTGACATTGACTTACTTAGGATGGATGGATGGATGGATGGATGGATGTACGCATGTATATGCCTGTGTATGTGTGTACGTATTAAAAGAAGATTTCTAATCTAACCTGACAAACTCCAATATCTCTCTCGCTCTCTCTCTCTCACAGCTTGAGCTTTTGCTCAATTAGCGAGCTAGCTTAGCCCAGGAGAAAAAGAATTGCTTGCTTGCTTGCTTGCTTTGATGTGTTGTGTTTCTGCACGTCTGCTGTTCTGCTCTTCTTTCCAGTTTCCTTACTTTCTTTCTCATCGACCGACCAATTAAGTTACAGCAAGCAAAAGCAAAGTGAAGTAAGGGGAGAGGAAGATTACTAGTCGATGGATCCAGTTAAGAGGATGGAGACAGTCAGTGATACTTGTTTCTTCCAAGTAATTAGTGCATGGCATTCGATGAGATGAGATGCTATTGTATGGTATGGTTTTGTTTCTCGATCACAGCTTAATGGTTTGCTGACTGTTACTTTTATATGTGGAAGAAGAAGAAGACAGACAGACGACCACGACAACTTCGTAGAAGAAGCGGAAGAGGGAAAAAGGGTTTTTAGAGAGAGAAGAGGGTGGGGGGGAGGAGAAATAGACGGGACAACTACAAGAAGAAGAAGAAGAAGAGTACTCCTGTCCCGGGACTATCCCACCCAGCGCAAGCAAGCAAAGGGCGAGAGAGAGAGAGTATATCGGAGGCGAGGAGACGACTCAGAAGAGTCAGAGTCAGTTTTTTTTTTTTTAAATAAATGATAGAGACTTTCGTTAAACAAAAAGATTTATATCAAGTGCCATTTATCCAATAAAACTACCAACAGAACTACCAAATAACAACAGCTATCTATGTCAGAGTCAGCCTTGTATTTGTCCTGTCCTGTCTTTTCCTGCAAACAAACAAACCAACCAACCTGGCTCCTTCGATTTAAATAGCAACCAAACACATTTGATACTTTCGATTTAAATATTTTAGTACTTTAATTTAAACATATATTTCAGTTCAACCATGAAGAGCATTTACTTCAATACTTTAGTCTAAGCATTTAATATTTTAATTTAGTATTTCTATTATGCGATGATGAGAAACATAAAACGCTAAATTATTAAACATATAAATCGAAAGTATCCGATGTATACATATCACTCAATGTTATTTTAGAATTTCTCATCAATCTGTTCATTTTGTTCTTTTACACTGCATCAAAAATAAATTAATAGAAATAACCTTCTTTTTCTTTTTCCGGTCTCCAATTAAGACCAAGATATTCGAGAAAAAAAATGTTTAGACCAAGATGTTTCCTTTTTTTTCCCCCTCCAAAGAGTTCTATTCTAATGTATAACTAACGGCCCATTGGTCCGTCCTTTTTGAGTTTTCTTTTTAAAAAAGGAAAAAGAAAAGAAGGACCCGGTCCCTTGATTTTTTTTTTCAGTTAATAATAATAAAAATTTAATAATGATGACGATGATGATGATGATGATTATTATTAACAACTAGCTTGGCTTATGATGGACACCATGCTGCAAAGTCTGAAGTGAAAGAAATCAAGATATTTTTCTTCAGTTTCACTAACTCGTCAAATCATCAAATGATAAAATAGAAAGAAGTTAGTTGGTGCAGACAAGAAGATAGAAGTTAATGATGTAACTCATCAAATCATCAAATGTTTTCTCCTCTTTTCAAATACCAAAAGAGTAAAGTAAATCCATTATAATTTATTATAAAAGTGGATATAAGAGAAAAATGTTCAGTTAAATATTATAAGAGCGCAAATCAAACGGTTTATTTATTGGACAAATAACAAAAGAAAATGAGTGAAATAATTGCTTCGAAGAAAGACAAATACAATGATTATTTGTCATCTTAAAGGCGTGAGATCCGATCAGATTTTGTGTTTTTTCACATGCATGTACAACAACAAGACTGGATTACTAGTCTCGATATATAATCTTATTATTTTTGGGGGACGGAGGCTGCAACTCGCGCCAGCCAACCGCTGACGGTTGCTGGGGTAGAAAGACTGTGGCGTTGACTTGACAAGTCAACAAAGTCCGACTTTTCTACCTACTTCTACTACTAATAATAATAATAATAATAATAATAATACACAAACTGAAGTCTTCTGTTTTATTCTAATTCTATGGACCAATATATATGTATCATATTTTATATCATTATTAGTTAGTTAGCAATACAATGAAATTGATTTCGTATTTTATTTGTAAGGGCGTTAGCCCCCTTCCCCACAGGAAGAAAAAAAGAAAAAGGGAAAATTCAAGGTTTAGTCGTATTATTTTACGGACGGAAAGGAGATTTATGTTTTGTTAATTTTGTATGATCATTGATCTCGAAATTACATGCTCTCTACACAGTTCAAGCATAGAAAATACGACGGTGCACGTGCATGCATGTCTTCATAGACTGACACTCAAACGACATATCTGATGAATGAAAATAAATAAATAAATAAATAATAAAGAGTCACTCAATTTTCATTGGACTTTTCTCCTACCGTCGAGGGTGAGGGGGGTTGGTTTCATGGTCGTGGACGACCATGCATGGAGGTAGAGTCGCGGACGAGGCAGACATGGATGCCCGCCATGTCGAGGTGAATGGCGGAGGGGTAATTGTAGGCAATGACAGTGGTGATGGGATTGACCCTGTGGTGCTTTCTGGCGAAGGTGGGCAAAGGGTGACGTGCTGTGTAGGGGGTCTGGGTTCGGAGGCTGCCACAGGCGTAGATGGTGTTCTCGGGGACATTGCGGAGGCAGAGAAGGGAGGTGAAGAGCCTCGAAGATGGGGAGAAAGTGGCAGTAATCGGGGAGGAAGTGGAAGCCCTACCTCATAGCTCATTGAATATTTTTCGGTGGCCAGCTTGCTAATGCTGCCAGTGCCAGGGTTGGTGTTGGCTGTTGGGATTTTGGTTTTGGCGGTTGCGAACTTTCATTTCTAAATGGAATGGGATGGGAAGCAAACTGGGCCTCTTTTTTTTTTTTATTTGCTTGCGGCAGAAAGGAAAAGAAAGGGAGAATTGGTAATGGGCCCTGACCAGACCAGACCAGACCAGACCAGATCTTATTATTATTATGCTCCTATCCTAAACTAAAAGCCCTGCCCAACAACTAAAATATCCTTTGCTTTTGCACCGAGCCGAGCGTATGGTATTACTACCGTCAAACCTAGAATTCCCTAATAAATATATGTATATGTATATGTGTGTATGTATCTTTCTTCCGTCTACCCTCTTATCTATAAAGCAGAACTTAAAACCCTCGTTAACTTAAACCCTGCACCCCGCTTGCGGCAAAAAATGGCGGAATTCCCACTCTGCTGAACCCTTTGCTGCTGCCTGGTGGTGTTGTGGTTCCCTCATTTTCAATCAAGATCACTCGCCCAGCTCACCCTTTGCTATGCCCGCTAAGCTTCTAACCCATCTCCGCCTCCTTCACCCCTCCCTTCCGACCGCCTCCATGAAGCTCGGTCCCTCCTCCCACTCTTCCCGGGCCATCCCCCTTTTATACCGGATTTTCCCTTTTAAGCTCAAGTACCACGGCCTCCTGCTCCTGGGCCGCGACTCTCCACCCGGTTTCCGAATGCTCTCAGCTCAACCGCACCGAGACCGGTACTTTTCCAGATCCGACGGCAGGCGCAGTGGTCGTGAGGTAGGCGCGGTTAAGGCCAGGCCTAAGAGTCTTATCGAGGATGAGGCTGAGCTCAGCGATTGGGTGAGCGATTTGAGGACCGACTCGTTGCGTGGGAAATTGACCAGCGAAGACGATGATTCGGACCGCGAGAGGGGGTTCAGGGGAGGAAGAGGAAGGAGCGGGAGGAACGAAACGAAGAGGAGGAGGAGGGAAAGCGATTCTGAAGAGTTTGGTGAGTCGATTCGGCAGAGGACTCCGAGGTCCTCTGGAGGGAAATCGTATGGTAATGGGAGGGATTCATCCAGGGCCACCGGGCGATTCGAATCAAAAGAGGACGATGAGGAATTTTCTCCCCGGACTCGTAGGAGGTTAGGGGATAGGTCAGTGAGGGGAAGTATGACGTCTCCTATGAGGAGGAAAGGCAGTGGGAGAGTACTGGACGACCAGAGGGGTTCAAAGCCACAGCGAAGAAATGGAGGGATGGTGAAGGCAGAGGAGGAGAGGAGGAGCTTGACTGATCTGATAAGCGAGGAGGAGGAGGAGGAGGAGGAGGAAACCGAAGTTGATGAAAGTGATGATGGGGATGATGATGAATATGTCAAGAGAGGTACAAATTCGCTGTTTGGGGCTCCAAGTGGGGAGAGTGTTCGTGTAGCTTCCCCAGAAAAATCTGCATCCAATTCCTACTTAAGTGAGACTAGGTAGTTAAAATACTGGCGATGCTGTGCTATTGAATTAATTATATATGGCTGTGGGAGCGGCTTCTTTTCTTCATTTCCTGATTACGCCTTTGCTTGATAAATAAGTAAACAAATCATAGAATGGTGGCAGTGAATGTCTGATGCTGAACTTAGTGCACTTTTTTTATGTTATGGACACCTGCAGGTTTGATCAATGCGCAGTCTCTCCCCCATCACTGAAGGGAATCAGGGATGCTGGATATGAGAAGATGACTGTGGTACAAGAGGCCACGCTTCCTTTCATCCTCAAAGGTCCTTTCTTTCTTTTCCACTTTTTAAGACCGCGTCATTCTCACATAATGCTGATTGTTCTCTTTATAGAGCCCTGCCCCCCTGGTTTTTTTTTTGGTCTTTTGCTTGGTTTCCATGTAAGTGGATTGTAAACGCTACTTCCCAATGCCAATCGTCAACTATCCCGATGCATGAGTCTCGCGTTTCATGCAGAAAATGCCATTAGAATTTACATTTTACCCGAAGATTTTGCTCTGTCTTTATCTTTTGTTGCGTTTAGACAATTCTGCATCGACAGTGCTGTATCACTTTTTCATTTTGCCTTTTTCTTTTGTGGATCGTGAGAGTTTAAAGTTTGAATTAATTTCTGCCAGGTAAGGACGTTCTAGCCAAGGCCAAGACCGGCACTGGGAAAACTGTTGCATTCCTGGTAAGATTCTTAACCACTAGCCTGGTAGGACATTGCACCGTATTGGAATCTGCTGCTTTGTGCTTTTTAATGCAATTTAGATTTTCTTTCCCATCCATTGAAAGTTCTCAAGAATAGAACACATGCAAGATGGGGCTTAGGTTTACTGGAATTGGAAAGAGTCATATCAAATTCTTGCTATCCCTAAATAGGTTTTTTGCTTCCATACTCAACTTGAGCTTGGCATACAGAAAAAGAAGAGGAAAAACAAAATGCACATCAGCTTGCTATTTATTTACTCAAGTTTGTTTGCAGCTTCCATCAATTGAAGTTGTCCTAAAATCATGTGCTCCTGAGCGTGACCAAAAGCAACCTCCAATTCTCGTGCTGGTGATTTGTCCGACTCGGGAGCTTGCAAGTCAAGCTGCTTCTGAAGCTAATACCCTTTTGAAGTATCATCCTTCTATAGGTGTTCAGGTCGTGATTGGAGGCACACGACTTGCATTAGAACAAAAGCGCATGCAAGCAAATCCTTGCCAGGTGGGTTTCTTCATAGCTCCAATTCGATAACCAACTTACAGTTAATTGCCTTTTCTATTACTACAAAAAAAGGATTTTAAGAACAAGCTATAAAAATAATAGGTATTGCCTCGTCCAAACCAAAATGAAAGATAATGCCGGAGCATAGAAATATAAAGTTATAAAATAAATAAATATATATATATATATAAGAAACTCAGAAACTGGGTAAAGGGACAACAAAAATGTGAAACTAAAGCAACATTAATCTAAGAAACATCGGGCAAGCTGACACCAACAACAGTATTAGACAGGAAATAAGGTCAACTATGCCTGTCCAATATGCAAGCATGATTAGGATCCATTTCAGAAGACCCGATGAAAAACCAAGCTGAACCAAATTTATGGCCATCCCTTTTGAGGAAAAATGCCAAGATAACAGAGCAAAGCAATGAAAATGATTCTAAGTATGCGAGTTTCTGGACAAGGCTTCATCCTGCTTCATCAAGGAAAGCTGAAAACAATAGATATTGCCTTATCCTAACCGAACTGGAAAGTAATGCCGGAGCAAATGTACTGGGCTGCTATTGTTCCAGCATTACAATCGACTGGAATTGATCATATATAAATATATATATATATATTATTAAAGAAAAAGGAAATATCCAGAGCAGGACTCAACATCAACTAATCATGCTTTCATTTGCTCTGAGAGAGGGCGCAGAAAGTATGGCTTGGAGCAATCCAATCCAAAGAAGCGTGGGGCAGCGAGTGCTCATAGAGTTGATTTGTGGTTTTTTGATTGGGCGGTGAGGGATTGTCCAATCCAATGAAGCGTGTGGTGGGTGTCCAAAGAGTCGAGGGGCGTCAACTTGAAGAGCCTCGGAGAACTGTATATGACCTTTGGGGAAATGGCAATTAAAAGTGACATCCTGTAACTTCCAAGTGTATTTTAAAAAAGTGAAAATTGAGAAACAATTACCTAACAACAAAAGAAGAAGAAGAAGAAGAAATAATTAGATGAGCTTTCCTCCTTTATATAGGTTATAGATTATAGGTATATTATATTATGCATGTTTTTGGGTAAATATCATGCATAACTTTTAGGGCAAACGGTTGTGATTCGACCAAAGAGTTGCGGCTGTTTTATCTACTATTATAAATGGAGAAGTCCCCTTTGGTCTAACATTTATTTTCCCAAATTTCCCATATTACATATAATTCGATTATTAATAACCATGAAATTGAGGCTCAAATGGTTAATCTCATAAAAATAACTACCCACTGTATCTTCCTCTAATTTTTCTCTACACTCTCTCTTCTTTCCTCTTTACAACGTCTCCTTGCATCTAAACTCTCTTCTTCCCTACTGTTGTTGACTATTGTAAATATATAATGAGAAAGACACGGAAAAAATATAATCGTTTGGTACTTATTTAATTTTAATTTTTTATGTGCGATTTGCGTGCATAGCGTGGGTTGCCTCTACATATCTGTATATATATGATATTGTTTATTTATTATATTGTTTTTCTTGAATGTGGATGACTTCTAGGAAGGTCGAGATGAATGAGAGTATAAATAAGGAATGGGGTTGTGAGAATTCGACCGCGGGTTCAAGTTTAAAAAAAAAAAAATTCTCCTAAAGTACAAATAATCGAATTTCTGTTTCTTTCATATACGGGTGGAGATTTTTTTTTTTTTTTTTTTTACTTTTTCTGTCCGGATATAGTTAGTTAGAAATTTTGTGGAATATAAATATAACTAATAGATTTGTAAAGGGCTGTAATCCGTAGAGTTAGAGGGACATGCATATATTAATGAGATGAGAAAGGGCGTGATAGATAGTGAGACACTCCTTCATAGTGCTCATCGAAAGACACCATTTAAATCAATGGTTTTGTCTTATACAGTGATTGTTAAATTCTAAAAAGATTATAAATAAATTATAAAAGGGTAGAATGAGAACTATGAAATATATATATGGGTGGAAATCTTTTTTTTTTTTTACTTTCTTTTGTCCGAATATAGTTAGATAGAATTTTTTGGAATATAAATATAACCAATATATTTGTAAAGGGCTCTAATCCATAGAGTTAGAGGGACATGCATATAGATAGTGAGACACTGCTTCATATTGCTTATCAAAGGACACCATTAAAATTAATGGCTATGTCTATATACGACGAATGGTAAATTCTAAAAAATGTATAAATAAATTATAAAAGAGTAGAATGGAAATTATGAAATATGTAAGGGTAAAACGGGAATTATGAAATGTGGAGAAACATTTTTTTGAGCTTCATTCTTTTATATATGTAATAGATAAAAGATTATCAGTGCCTATCATGAAAATAGGCTCTTGGTTTTTGGCTATGACAAAATAATTATGTTTATCGGTTGTTGCGGGCAAACATCAGCTAACTTATCGGGTCCACTTCATAAATTATAATTATGAAGCATAGAGGCACGGGTTTTTCATTCCTTTGCCAATATTTTACTATTCCCTTATCTTTTCCTCCTTAGATTCTTGTAGCTACACCTGGGAGGCTTAGAGATCATATCGAGAATACTGCAGGATTCGCGACCAGGCTGATGGGCGTGAAAGTTCTCGTGCTTGATGAGGCAGATCATCTGCTAGACATGGGATTTCGAAAGGATATTGAAAAGATAATTGCTGCTGTTCCAAAGCAAAGGCAGACGCTTCTCTTCTCTGCAACAGTTGCAGAAGAGGTTTTCTTCTTTTTGTTTAACTCTATCATGGCTCAGATAATTTAAGGATATTCTAAAGGGTGCTTGTTTTCTAGGTTCGTCAAATCTGTCACATTGCTTTGAAACGAGATCATGAATTCATTAATACGGTTGAAGAGGGAACCGAGGAGACACACTCTCAGGTAAGATCTTTCAGGATTTACTATTGTGTATTTCATTTTTAGAAATTGAATGGCTGCTAAGTTTTTTATTCTTGGCATCTTTTAGGTCAGACAAATGCATTTAGTGGCTCCACTAGACAAGCAATTTTCCATGCTCTATACTATCTTGAAGGATCATATTGCAGATGATGTCCACTTCAAGGTATTGTGTACTGGATTTCATTAAGAAGTTTTACATATTTTGTAGCACCTAGTTATCGTGTGCAACACATCAGTAACAGCCAGCTATCTGTCAGAGCAGGTTCTCGTGTTTTGCACAACTGCCATGGTGACCGCTCTTGTTGCTGATGTTCTTGAGGAGCTGAGCTTGAACGTTAGGCAGATCCATTCAAGAAAGTCGCAGAGCTATAGGACTAGGGTCTCAGATGAATTCCGGAAGTCAAAGGGCCTCATCCTTGTGACTTCTGATGTGTCTGCGCGTGGAGTTGATTATCCAGATGTAACCCTTGTCATACAGGTAGGTCTTTTATTATAGAATTCTGCCAGTGCAGATTAAGGTCAATGTTGTCATTCATACTAAGAAATACGCGGGGGCGTAACTCGTAGGGTGAATTTTGATGGGACTACTTTCTTTTACAAGTGTAGATGGGATTGCCAGCAGATAGAGAACAGTACATTCATAGACTGGGAAGAACAGGGCGTAAGGGAAAAGAAGGGCAAGGTATTTTGCTGCTTGCTC
The DNA here is from genome assembly GCF_007655135.1 of Punica granatum. NCBI lineage: Eukaryota > Viridiplantae > Streptophyta > Magnoliopsida > Myrtales > Lythraceae > Punica > Punica granatum. The sequence goes on from NC_045130.1 coordinate 251,947, forward strand.
CTTGGGAGGAATTCTTTTTGTCGACCGTGAAGGATTTGCCAATAACAAAGGCCCCAGTGCCTTCAGTGGATCCCGACACGAAGAAGAAGGTCAGCTTATGCACCTACTACAATCCTCTCGTATTGCTTCTTGTTTGTTTGTTTGTTTGTTTGTTTGATTGTTCTTGTCAAAGATCTTGGTGCGTTTGGTTTTAGAATTACGTAGAGTTGAGTTTTGATTTTAATTGAATTGTAATGATTGTGTTGTTGAATTATAAGAAAAAGTGTAAAAAAGTAATGAATAGTTGAGATAAAATAATGAATGTGTTGTTGAATCGTGGAAAAAGTTATAATAGTTGGGAGAATTTAGTATTAAAAATTGAATTGAATTGAATGGTTAAAAAAATTGAAGAAAAAAAAAAAAAAAAATAATTGAATTATTGATTTTTGTTGCGTAATAAGTAGAGTTACGGTTAGAATTAAAATTTTAAAAATTTGATTACAAAATCATACTGGTGATAAATAACTTCTTATTGAAGTGACCATAACTTAATAATTTTTTAATGTCATGGGGAGCACAGGTTGAAAGGGCACTGTCCCATGTGGAAATGAAGAGCAAAGAAGCAGCGTATCAGGCATGGCTCGGGTATTACAACTCGAACAAGAAAATAGGGAAAGACAAGTACAGGCTCGTTGAGCTGGCTAATGAGTTCAGCCGCTGCATGGGCCTTGACACCCCTCCAGCAATCCCGAAACTCATCCTCGGCAAGATGGGCCTTCGCAATGTTCCGGGCCTGCGGTCCAAATAGATTCGACGAACCAAAAATGGATGGATCCATGAATCGTTTGCTCATTGATTTGATTTGATTGTCGCCTATAGGTAATGGCGGGGATGGGGCGCAGGTTCGGCAATTTACGTCCTACAGTACTCCCTTCTTCTTCTTCTTCTTCTTCTTTTTTGGGTTATTTATTATTATCTCTTCGGAATGAATCTGGTCCGGTAATTTGAGAGGTAAAGCAAGTTATTTTCGCTTTTGCTGTCATATAATGGATAGTACATGTGCCAGTAAAGGGGAAAAAATATCATTAATTTACCACTTAAATGGATCCCTTTTGCTTTCTCTATTGAATATATTTTTGATGACAAATTGGTCGCAGTCACATCGAAGGAGCGTGTGCTTTGGTTGCTCTTGCCTTATTATTATCAGACAGGCGGACGTTGAAATTACTACAATAGTAATATAACGTTGAAGAGAGGCAAGTTCCTCTCGATACCCAAAAAAAAAAAAAAAGAAAGGAATATGTATAGGTACTAAAATAAAGTTATATTTTCCCCTATGATATAAGCATGAGAAAGAAACTAGATTTTTTGTGGTAATTTTACCCAGTTTGGGAGAAAGAGAGAGAGATTCATCACCAAAAAATCAAATTTTGGTCTGACAATCCATTAACTCTTTTTGGATAATGAATCTATAATTAACTCGCACACTCGCACATATAAATTACACATAATAAACTAAAACTAATACATTTATTATGTATTAAATGCTTGAGTATGACTAATGTATAAGTGTATATATACATAATCTTTATTATTTATTAATATATTTAAAATATATTATTTTGATATCATTTCATTTTTATTTTGTTTTATTTTTTATAGGCAATAATTATTTTTAATTTAATGTCGCCCAAGACATAAATAATGTTTAACATGTCAGCAGCTAGGGAGGGACTATATCAGCAGTTATTGCTGTTGTTAACCCAAAAATGATGATTTGTATAACGTCATTACATTTTAAAAAAATGTATTTGATTGTTATGATTTTTAATTTTTATACAAAAGTATTAAAAGGTTTTATCATTTACCCGCAATTAATGCCTAATAAATAAAAACGTACAAAAGCTCAACGACATGGAGCAAATACAGTCAGATCCATATATATAATATGGGGAAAGTATAAAAAGTCAAAATCATCATTATGATTTGAGTTTAAAACAAATTTCACTCTGTAATTTTTTTAGAGATAAATAACATCATGTAGTTCAATTCGTTAGACATAACGGACTTCGTCGTTAATTTTTTATCACTTTTGGTCCTTAAAACTTTTTTTTAATTATGACCCTCAAACTTTTAACTTTTTTTACAATTTGGTCCTAAAATTCGAGAAATATGGGAGAAGGGGCTTGAGCCCCGGTTGGCGAGCCTGACCCCACCACCGAGGTTGTCGACACCTACAGAAGACCCCGGAAACCTCGAGGGTGGGCTCGGGTTAGCCAATGGGTGGCTTAGCCCTCTAGCCGATTGGGATTTCGAGTTCGAAATCTCGATCAATTTTGGGACGAGACCGTTAATCTGCGGTCCCGACTCTACCTCTATGATTTCTGGCATCCTCCGTGAGTGTATGCAATCTTGGTGGTGGGGTCGGGGTACTCGATCGAAGGCCCCAACCCCTTATACTTTTTTTTTTGAATTTTAGGACCAAATTAAAAAAAAGTTAAAAGTTTGAGGGTAATAATGACAAAAAAAGTTTGACTACCAAAAGTGACGAAAAATTAACGGTGAACTCCATTATATCTCACGAAGTGAATCACATTGTGTTATTTGCCCCCTGGAAAAATTATATAATTCAATTTGTCTTAAACTCAAACTACAATGTGAGTTTTTGTACTTTTTCCTATAATATATAAAAGCCGAGAGGTAGCCTTCATTTCATTGAGTTACATGTAGAAACTCTCAGATCCTACTCAAATCTTGAAAACCCTTAGCTTAGCTTGTGATAACACGTCTGTTTTAATATAATTTAAAATTTAAAAAAAAAATCCATTTTCCTCTGATACGCGTAAGTTTCCCTTTCCCCAGGCCACACGTTGCCCTTTCCCTCTCCTTTCTTCCTTGAAAATGTTTCTTTCTTCCTCCTAAAAGCTCTTCGCGTTCCGTTTCTTTCTATCTGCCTTCCCCATATCAAATCCGTATGTATATAATCAAGGATGAATTTATTTCTCTCAAGCATCGAAACGTCTGATTCAGTTTACGCAAAAATGGTCAAAAGAATAGATTCATTCCTTCGTGTCAAATCCTCCTATATATACGCTCTACCGGGAGTTGTAGTGAAGCCATAACATGGGATAGGGCAAGAATATCTATGGACGGGATTAAAGCAGACGATTGGTTCAGGAAGGACTATGAACTGACAATTACCGACGATGAGGAGGAAGTCACCAATATTGACGAGCAAGTCTTCTCATTGAAAGAAGTGGTATGATGAGATGATTGAATATTCATTTTGCCTTCCTAATCTTCGATCTGTTTTGCATGACCATGAGCTCAAATGCAAGAGCGCAAGGACCAGTGGAGTCCTGGTTGCCTTAGTACTGTTTCTGCAGAGTTAGATGGAAATTAATTCCCAAGGCACGAAAGCTCTATTTCCCGCTTATACATTTCGATCCCGATCTCCGATAAAATATCGGGCCTGTTTCTTTTCCTCTTTCTTTAGGTTTTTTTAAATAAGCCCCGTAATTAGTATGTAGTCGAGCTAAGGAAGTCATCCGGAGATTCTTCGACTTATTGACAAAAGTACCATAAATATCCTCTCCTCTTTGTAGAGTCGCACTCGAGACTTCTTTTTCCCTTTATTGGGCTAACTATAATTTTCTTGAATATGTGCAGTTATGTAAGAGCCTTTAAATTTTAATTGGAAACTCTAGAAGACAATGTGATTTCTTTTTTAAATATCTTTTATACAATAATAAACCACTCTTTACAAGGACGTGCCACATCATCAGTGTGAGATATTTATAATAAATAAATTATCTTTCCCAAAAATAATAAATCATTTATTCATCAATATCTAATAAATTAGTGGGACGTACTTATTATAAATTAATTATCTTGCCCAACAACTAATTAATTAATTATCTTTCCCAGAAATAATAAATTAATCGTAATATAAAAACTCAACTTATATAACTAATCATTCTTCAAACATATTGAATTAATACTCAAATTATTCATTTATATATAAAATTGTAACTATTCATTCACCAAACATATTGAATTATTTGCTTTCTCCGGCTTTGCCTTGCGCTTTTGCTTACATTACAGTTTGATCGAAAATATTTTCTAATAGAGTCAAGCCTTTTAAGGGCCATAAACCTCGAAAATGAGAAATCATTTTCACCTGGAACGATTTCCTACAAATACATGCACCACTTTTTAAATGACAAATAAAGCATAACTATTCGATTCATAATTTATCAGTGCACAAGATTTATAACTCATTTGTTTGACTATTCTATTCCACTCATATAGTGCAAGTACGAAATCAAATGTACTCGCTTAAATTAAGTTACCAAAAATTGATTGAAAATAAGTTATCAAATTGCCGGCGCAACGCGGTCGTTGAAGGCCTAATATTAAATTAAAGAGTAAATAGGTTATTTGATACTTGACTTTCGACGGTTACGTCAATTTAGTCCCTTACTTATTTTTTACATCAATTTGGTCATTTAGTTTGCCAATTTGCATCAATTGGTCTTTATTACGTCATTTAGGTGGATTATTGTTACATCATTTTGGTCCAACGTTACATCAAGTAATTCTTCATTCATTTTCTTTTTTTTTTTTCCTTTTTCCACCCAAGATTGAAAAAAGAAAAGAAGGAAAGAAAACCGAGCTCCCCCGTTTTCTAATTCTGCTTCTTCTTCTTTTTAATGGGTAGCCCCGATCGGCGCTCGCCTTTCTATTCCCTCCTTTTTCGAGAGAGAGAGAGAGAGAGAGGGGGGGTTAGCTCGCCAGGGGGCCCATTCGAGGTCCCCCCACCAGACCTCCCCACTGTTCTTCTTTCTCTTTCTTTTTTTTTTAAAAAAATTTCTTTTGGGCGGAAAGAGGGCAAAAAAAAGAAGAAGAATATATTGATTTGCGGGACCTATATGATGTGCTTAATTGATGCAATTTCGGAAAGTGAAGGACCACATTGATACAAAAAAATAAGTCAGGGACTAAATCGACGTAAACGTCGAAAGTCAGGGATCAAATCGTCTATTTCCTATAAATTAAAAGAAGAAGAAGAGAGATAGATGAAGAAAGGTTGAGCTCGAAACTCAAAATAAATATTTTTTAAGGAATCTTGATTCTTTTCTATATATTTATTTATTTTCTTTTGACCTCTTTTTTTTTTTATTTATAGATTTGTGTTGCATTTCCCGTTTCCTGGAAAATGTCATAAAGATAAGAGGAGGGGAAAAGTTGGGAGAAAAAAAGAAAAAGGACCGACTTTGAAAGCCCACGTGAAATATTTAATTAATTAATGGGCCTAACACAATTGTTGTCCCCCTCTTTTGAGGGCCCATATGGCCCAATTTCGTCTCCACAAACAAAAAGCTGCCCTCTGCCCTGCCCAGGAAAACAGCGGAGCGGAGCGGTGCGCACCTTTCTTCTCTATCCATCCTCCTGTCCTGTCCCTCCCTCTCTTCCCTCATTCTCGACGGCCTCTGACTACCTGCCACTGCTGGCTGCTGCAGCTTCTTCGTTCTTCCCGCTTCTGCAGCCGCTCTGTTAATTGCCCAACCGCAGCTATAGAGGTAAAGGTTTTCTTTCATCTTTTAGGGTTTTGTATATTTTCTGCACGTTTCTGGCCCTACGGATTAGGGCGTGATACGGTTGATTTGCAATTAATTTTTTCTGGTGGTGATGACGGTCCAATCCGAACTGGAGAAAAATGTTTCAATTGTTAGTTTTGGTGGGGGTGTTCTTTGAATATTTGCATCTGTTCGGTTCGGCTCATATATATACATATGTATGTTCTTTTGACTGAACAGGCAGTTGATTTTGCAGGGGAACCCAGTTATCTGTGGACATTAACGGACTGTTTTGGCTTGTGGATTCCTTTTTGTATGAATGGCGGATTCTGATAAAGCTCAGCCGGCTGACACCGGAGGAAAGGCTGAACAGTCCAGTGAGATGCAACAATCTGACCCAGGTAAGCTGAGAAAGCCAACTGACTCGACCGTCGCACATCTCCGTCTCTTCCAAAATGTTTCTGTTATCGACTGCTTGCTCTCTCTCTTTTTAGCTATGGATGGATGGATGGATGGATTCAAGATCTTGCCTCAACCCGTCTTCTTTTGCGCTTTCCTTTTTCAGTTTGTAATTTCTTCAGGAAACCCTTGAAAAATAAAAATATGAGGAAACGGACTGTCGTGGAAGACGAGGATGAAGACTCCGAAGCCGATGGTTCTCTTTTGCATGTTCAGAAGAAACCTCAAAAGATGGATAATAAGTTGTATTTCTCGACGGGATCCTCCAAGCAGTCAGCCCATGAGTCTGAGTCTAAGGGTCAATCCCAAGCACCCGTGTTCCACTTTGATTCCTCGAGGGAAATTCAAGTGGAGAATGACAGCAGAGCCACAGCAACACTGGAAACTGAGACGGAGTTTACTAGAGATGCTCGAGCAATCCGAGAAAGAGTCCTCAAGCAATCGAACGATGCAATTAGTGGGAAAGGCAAGAGCGCTAGCGATGAAAAGCTGTATAAAGGGATCCATGGGTACACTGATTACAAGGCAGGTTTCAGAAGAGAGCAGACTGTTTCTAGTGAGAAGGCGGGTGGGGCGCATGGGCCCCTCAGGGCTTCTGCTCATATTAGAGTGTCTGCTAGATTTGATTACCAGCCTGATATATGCAAAGACTACAAAGAGACTGGATATTGTGGGTATGGAGATGCTTGCAAGTTTATGCACGATAGGGGAGATTACAAGTCAGGGTGGCAATTGGAAAAGGATTGGGAAGAGGCTGAGAAGGCGAGGAAGAGAAAGCTTGCTATGGGAGTGGATGATCAAGATGAGGAGGATGAGGACGATGATGAGGATGAAGATGCACTGCCTTTTGCATGTTTTATCTGCAGGCAGCCATTTGTCGATCCAGTGGTGACAAAATGCAAGCATTATTTTTGTGAGCATTGTGCTTTAAAGGTAACTAACTCCGCCTTTAATTTCTCACCTTGTTTTTTTTTTCCTTTCAATAAATATTTGTCTTGCATGGCCTCAACGTATGCTTCAAACGTAGTAAACTGTGTCTGTTGTGGTATAGATTTGCATGGAATATTATCTTCCCTTTCCTGTTATGTTGCATTGTAGTGTTACCGATTGAAGATTGGTGGGGGTAATAGACTGTATACATGATCAGCTTGCTTGGGATGATAATGGTGGAGAAGTCTATATTGGAGAGGAGAAGCTGGGGATTTCGTAGGACTTCCAAATTCTATAGTGCCTTCTTTAAGTACTCATTACCTGGGCTAGCAGTAGCAAGTAACATTGACTTTTGGGGAGATATTAAATGCTATCGGTTGAGTTTGGTTTGGTTTGGCCGGATAAATTCTTATACATCTTGAGGTACTTGGAAGAGATAGCAGTAGATTTGTACTCTTTTGATGTGGATCATTTATCCGTTGGGGAAAAAAAAAATTCAGAAGTTTGAGGAAGATGCCGCAGCCTTCTTTTGCATATATTGTGCTAGGGATATGTTTATTTCTTTCGCATGAGGTTTTATCCACACTATTTTACAAGTTCACAGATCCTTAGATTTGCTCATGACGCACTCGACTGCCATGTGATTCTGACCTGTTTTTTCCTCTCTTCCTTTGATCTTGCAGCATCATGCAAAGAACAAGAAATGCTTTGTCTGCAACACCCCCACCCATGGGATCTTCAATGCTGCTCACGAGATACGTAAGAGGTTGGCGACCGGGAGCAAGGGCAAATAAATGAATTCCAGTAGCTCAGTTGGTTTTAGTGTCTTTTGCTAGGTGCAAGTCATGTCGAATATGTCATGATATCTTTTAGGGGGCCACAGGTGCGAGTTGCTGGTGAGTTTTGTCAGCCAATACTTGGGCAACCATGGAGCATGGGAGCCAGATATGCTTCATCCACAGTTGATTAGCCTATTTGCTCGCGATTATGTGTAGTGTAGAATCCAGTGTCCTCTCCTCTCTTGTAGCAAATTTTTGTAGTTTCCAGTTTTTATGTACTCAGCTTTCTGATGCAACGTGAAAGAACTGGGGATCAGCTCAATCGAGCAGTTATGGCTTTTGCTTGATTGAAAGTGAAATCAAATCAATGGGAGGGATAGGATAGGAATCCTCTCCAGATGGCATGGGAATTGCTATACAATTAATGTGAATGGATGACTAATTCTATCTATCCATCCAACCTCAACCCATTTGAGTTGAGGACTTCAATTTGAGCGACAGAGATGCTCTACTTCATTCAGCCATGCATGTATGGGTAATGTTTGTGTCTGCGCCCGTAAGGCAACACATGAGCTCGTGTTCCCCGCTGGCCAAAAGTGACAGGACAGAAGATGCTTCCAAGGTAAAGGCGCGGATATGGAATGAGACTTGACCAATGGGGGTTGCCATAAGTAAGCTTGTTGCATGCTTGAAAGCAATACAAAAAATTAATGGACAACACAATAAAATTAATGACTGTTTGGAATTAAACATGCTAGCTTAATTTAGAGAGAGAGAGAGAGAAAACACGATAAATATGGCTAGCTAATGGGAGACATGAATTGACTATTGTTTTTAAATTAATCGTAACGAATTAATAACCTACTTTCCTTGTTGTACAGGTAATCATGAAATTAGTAAGTAAGTGTGACCATGCAATGTAATGCAAATGCATGCATGGCCAGCTGTATCATTAATTAGTTTCTAACCAACTTTCTCAAGGCATGCATGATATAAAGAAGTAACCGGAGTTATACCATCGACTAAGCTAGCTATTTAACTAATCGTGTTTTAAGAATTAATTAGGCAAAGAAAAGAAAAAAACTCATATGTCCTAAGTAAAAAGGAGCTAGCAAGGCCACATAACTTGGTAGAAAAAGCCACTACCGATCATACATATTCCAAAATATATATAAATATATATGTATGATCCAGAACATACATTACCCACTACACTTATGCTTATTATTTTGGCAGCAGTAGCACTTTGCCTTTGCTACATGTGTTTTATATAAAGAGATCAACCGGTACGACATGCGGAATTATTAACAAAAATTATTTCATTTGTTTATTGCGGCAATACTTAAAATCCGCATTTTTTCTTTTTTTTTCGCTGAATAAAGTATATGTTGAAATTAAAAGTTAGTACCGATTACAAGAGTACTGAGATTCGGATACCTTTCAAAAGTACAAAGCGATTGAAAATTTGACCTTACGCCGAAATGGCTTAGATCATGAGCAAGGGTATTTTCAATCGTAGGAATCCAAGAGCAGATCCAATCCAAGAAAAAGCTAAGAGTGATTGCAAATTCATTAGACTTGTATTTTGGTGGATTATTTGGTGTGGATCATGTATATATGGAAAAAACCAAGATTTCAGATTGTAAACTTAGTTGAATATCGCATTCGAAAGAATAGTTCAAAGTATAACTATGAACAATTCGAACCAAAGAGTTTCATATCACAATCTGAGAGCGAGAGTTCCATTATTCCTTTAGAAACATCCATAAATGTTCAAAAACTGAAAATGCTCTTTCGTGGGACTGGTTTCAATGGGAAAAGACGAGTCCAATACAAAGAAAAATAAGTAAGAAAGTTTTCGTGGGTGCCTATTAAACCGAAAAGAATAGAGATTTTTGTGCCAAAATTCATGTCCAAATTATTCTAAAATATTGTGTGAGAAAATAAGGGAGCTCTTTGAATTTGTTAATTGACAAAATCATAAGGCGTCATTGTATCTTGAGAGAACCTATGTCTTAACCTTTTAGTGACTTCGTGTGCAAACGTATAGTTTTCTTTGAAAAGCATCATTCGCACCTCGAAGTCCATTATCGAAGTTTGTGCTCCTATTTTTCATTGACCATCTCCAAAGCTTGTCTTCTCTTACTCTGAACTCGGTTTCCCCATGTATTCGAGCTGATAATCTTGAGGTTTCATCGCTAACAATCAAAGGGAACTATTATCGATATGGCAATGGAGGCTACCACCGCGTTCAAAGTGATGAATCAAGAGTTCGTGAAACTCAACCGACGCAATAACTTCAATTGGTGCTTCCTCTCATTGTCCTGAATGTCGCCTACATTTTGGACCTGAACTTGTAGAGTAGATGAATCAAGAGTTCAAGAAATTCGACCAGTTTGATGGCACCAACATGTCGCCGACATGTTGGACTCTAACTTGCAGCCTTGCAGCCCGTAGATGAACCCGCCGCTGGTCACCCACGCCTCAAAGCCCATCATCTAAGTTTGTATTCGTGCTTTTCACTGACAATCTCCCAAGTTCATCTTCTCTGACTTCGCGTTTAAAGTCCATCATCAAATTGATCATTCTCGAGGTTTCATCTATAACAGTTATTGATCATATGCTACTTTCTAATAAATTTATAATATTAATTACTATATAATGAAAATGGTAAAATTATCATTATATATAAATAATATATAAATTATTCATATACAGTGATCAAAGATGGTAACTGTGGAGTGGATAGATTCTCAAATCACTATAATGAGAATTATCTAAGAAGAGGTGGCAAACATTCTTCTTGATAAGGATAAAGCTGATAAGATTGCATAGAGGGAAGGGACTAATAGTAAATTCACTAACTCTGGTGCTTGGGATAACTCAAGGCACAAGGAAAGCAGAGTTAGCTGGGCAAATGTTGTCTGGTTTCAGCCTAGTGTCCCTCGACACTGCTTTGTATCATGGTTAGCCATAAATAATAGGCTGTCGACCAGGGACAGGGTAGTAAAGTGGAGGCCCAGAGTTAATAATAACGCATGTCCCCTGTGTGATGTGGAAGAGGAAAGTAGAAATCACATATTTTTCTGTTGTTCCTTCACCAGACAGATTTGGAAGACTACTCTTTGCTAAATGGGATCAATATGGATGTGGGTGATTAGCAGTTTGAGCTTGATTGGGCTATAAGGAAATTTAGGGGCAAATAATGTAAAGTGATTATTGCCGAAATAGCTTGGCATGCCCACATATACAGTGTTTGGAGAGCTCGAAATGAGAAAATCTACTCTGGCTATGTCCCTCAAAGGGTGGAGTCATGCCTTGGGTCAGGAGTGTTGATCGAAGCAGGCTAATGGGGTTCAAGAATTTGCAGAAGCTAAGCAATGGAAAACACCAGAGGCTGCTTGAAAGTTAGGAGATCCCTTAATTAAATACGCTTTGTATCCTGCCTTAGAGTTTGGTTGTAAACTCATTGTTCTTTGCCAACATAGATTGATTCAAGCGATTCGCAGCTTGTTTTGTTTAAATAAGATCACGGGTTCTATTCTTTGTGAATGCATAAAATTTATTATGAGAGAATTTTACCCCTTAATGGACTGGCTCCGCTTGATTGGATTAGTCGGGGTCCAATTGGACTTCCAAATACCTGGGATCAAAAAAAAAAAAAAAAACTCATTGTTCTATCCGTTTTAAGCAGCTTGTACCGGTTGGGCAACCGTTTGTCCTGTTGGGCCTGCGAGCCTAGCTGCGAGCTGAGCATTGTTGGGTTTTAATTAGGCTCCACGACTTAGTTTTCTTTCGGTTTGGGTATCTAGTTGGACTGGGGAGTGTTATATTTAGGAAATCTAGTTGTGGCCCAGTTCGGATGACTCGGGTAATCAGAGCAACGCTTGTGGATCAAAAAAAGATATTAATGTATTTATTTATTTGAGAAGGAGAAAAAGTTACATCCAAAAGAATAAGGAGAGAATAGAAGGGAAAGAAAGAGTAGAAAAATGAGAGACTGAGTGAGTAATTTTATTAGTTTAACCATGTATTAATGACTCTTATTAATTTTTTTTTTGGATAGAATGACTCTTATTGATTTAATATATAGATAGATAAGCCATGCCTTTGTCCAATGTAATATTTTTCTCGAGACTTTATATGAATTATGCTGGCTCTTATCCTCAAAATAGATACATATGATGACATGTCGATAATTTCAACAGAGAAAAAGTCACTTTGTATCCTCAGTTTGTAGCATTTTTATCATTTTTATTTTAACCTTTTTTTGAAGCGATATCTTTTCCTCAACCTTCTTCCATTATGTAAGATTCGGTTCTTTCATTAACTATTAAAGAAAATAATTAGGTTTCATCCTTTTTAAAAACAAAAATTATTTTTGAAATAATAAAAAGGACACAAAGTTATAGGGCCGTCATGCCCACTAGAGAGGAGGAGGGGAGGTGGTGGCCCAGCTGGTGACCACCACCGTCCAAATATAGTCTCCGACAACATCGATTGGAGGGCTGTTAGCTGCCGCCAGCTACGCCCTCACCCCTCCAATCGGAGTCGCCAAAGACCACTTTTTTTTTTTTTGTGGGTGTGTGGAGGGGAAAAATTATCTGTAAGGTGTAGTCAGAAGTTTTGAGAAAACTCATGAATTATCGCAAAAAAAAAGGACCTTAAAAATATAGTATGTAGGCATGCATGCATCAACTTGGGTTGGGCATAGGTGGTCATGGTCATCCTAACATCAGCCCCACCACTGCTGACTTCAACAAACTTTGCCTTCGTCTTTAAGTACAAAGCAACCCACTTTCCGATTTATAACAAAGATTATCATTATATTACAAAATGAGGTGGGGTTGTGAATAAAGACAAAAAAAAAGAAGGAAAATATTTTTTTAAAAAAAAGAAACAATTGGTCCTCTTCCTACGTAAATAAATAATTAAAAAATCCACTACCTTTGTCACCCTTTTATGGTCACTTTGGGCGTTTGTATATTTTTATTATCAATTTGTCCAAATATTTTCATTTCGTCTACCAATTACGTACTTTCGTCAACACCTCAAACAAAAATGTGACGTGACTATTGATTTGGATCTAATGATTTTAAAAATATTATTTTTTAATTGACTTGAACATCATTTTTTTAATGAGAAAATCCAGGCGAAGGGATCCAAAAATGCCATCGACCCCTCCTACGCCCCGCCCTCCCCGATTCCCTCTCTACTTCTCCGGTTAAAACCAGGGAGGGAGTTGGGAAGGGGGCAGATCGGGCAGAGGCTCCTCCACTGGTCGCCCTCCTCCTCAGGGCATGGTTGTTGGACTCTGGTGAAAATTTTGTATTTTAAATGAGACGATTTTTTAATTAAAAAAGAAAAAAAAGAAGTATCTTATCCTCATTGGTAAAAGGATGGCCCATATTTATTCATTTTGTTGCAATCTCTAACTCTGTAACTCTATTTGATCAATAATAATTGTCAATTAGCGACAGGCGACAATCCATATTTTATTTTACAAAAGAAAAGAAATCGATAAATTTATTTTATCCCCCTGACAATCATACACATACTAATATTTATATGAGGAGGTAATTAAGGGAAGCTTAAGTTAGCGGTCCAATATGGGTGTTGTGAAATGTATGCGCCGGTTTTTTTTTTTTTTCGTCTAGTAATCACATTATATCGTATTTTTTTTTTGGATGAATCACATTACATTATATCGTATGAATATTTGTATGTTTTCCTAAGATGATTTTGTGTTTTATGTATATGTTTACGATGAACGCAAATTCTGCAAGCAAATGGAGAGGAGACCGATCCATATATATATATATATATATATATATACTTAAAAATTAATTATAAACATTATCTTTGACTTCTCCCCCACCCAATTGATCGAAACCCGAAATGAAATCAAAGGGAAGATGGTCAGGTCATCTTTATCGCCTCATTTGCCGGTGAGCGGAAGGAAAAGACAAAAATAATAATAATAATAATAATAATAATAAAAGATAGAGCATTTATTTATTTAAAAGAAATGATCAGAAAAAGTAATTCACAAGATAAACATTTTCATTCGTTACGGGATGGGACCCGCGGAGCAGTTTCTTTCTTGTTCATCCATCCATTCATTCATTTCCGGCTGCCCTTTTTGATCGGATGGATGGATGGATGGCATGTAAAAGAAGAAGAAGAAGAAGAAGATGAAGATGAAGAAGAAGAAGAAGGTCTTTTAAGTTAAATAGGTGCAATTAATAATACTTTTGCTATGTCGGTGGAGGTGGCTCATCCAATAGCAACACCAACCAACCGCACCGTACAATAACGTGACATAGGAATAGGAATAAGATGATGGATTGGAGCAACTGAGATGATGATGATCGAGACGGTGATGATCCACTGCCACTGCTGTTAATTAAAGCTCAGTTGCAGCTACAGAGATGCCATTACCATTACCATTACCAACAAGAAGAAGCCTCGAAAGCGTCCAAAACAACACCCCACCTTCTCTCCCCTTGCTTTCCCATCTCTCTCTCTCTCTCTCTCTCTCCTTCCCCTGTCATCCTACACACACAAACACCCCCCCCCCCCCCCCCCCCCCCCCCCCCCCCCCCGGGAATCACTTCAATTCAGTCCCCCGAACTCCTCCTCATCCTCCTCGTCGTTGTTCCTCTGCGACTGGCTGCGAGAGCCATAATGAATGACGACGGCGATGTGATCGGGCCAATGGAGGCTCAGTACATTGAGAGGCACCACAGACACCACCCTGGGGAGAACCAGTGCTCCTCCTCCCTCTGCAAGCACATCCGAGCTCCCGTTCACCTCGTAAGTCCCCTTCCCTCCTGACCTGACTTCTTTACTTGATCTGAATTCAGGACCATCCCATCCCGGCTCTTCTCCTTTCTTCCCTGTTGTTAGTGCTTTCCTTGTTCGGATGATTCATTAATTGAGCTCCTTTTTCCATTCTCTGGTTTTTCTATTTTTAGGCATGCAATGCAATTTCATTTTTCCTTGGTCGGAAGATCACATGCAAAGAGCAAGTACTAGCAGCAGCATAACTACTTTATATTATATGTTATTATGCTGCAATGGAATGGGATGGGAACTGCCTGTGCCTGCATTAGATTCAAAAGCCCCTTGAAATGAAATCATCAACCTGGACTGGATTGCGATTGGAAAAAAAAAAAAAAAAAAGCTTTCCGTCTGTTTGTCTTCTTTCTTAGCAGTTCAGTTAGCACTGGCACCTTGTCTTTTTAATCCTCTGTTATTATGTTATGATATGATAATTGATTGAAGGGTTGACGAGGTGAGGAGGTGGAGGATGATGATGTTTCGATCATCATGCTGTCTGTCTGTCTGTCTGTCTCTCAGGTGTGGTCTCTCGTGAGGCGATTTGATCAGCCCCAAAAGTACAAGCCGTTTGTCAGCCGGTGTGTTGTCAAAGGGGACCTAGGAATTGGGAGTGTCAGAGAAGTTAATGTCAAGTCTGGGCTTCCTGCCACAACTAGCACCGAGAGGTTGGAGCTTCTCAATGACGAGGAACACATTCTCGGCATCAAGATCGTCGGCGGTGATCACAGGCTCAGGGTAAGACCAGACCAGACCAGACCAGACCACCTCTCCCCCCCCTCCTCTGATCGAGCTGATTTTTTTCTATTCGACTCTTCTGTGGGGCTCGCTCATGTTTAATAAGCAATTAAGCTCCCAAGTCCATGCGAATGATTCTGTAGTTAAAAATCTTGTTTCGCTACTTTTTTTTTTAAGAATTCATTGCCCGCTTTTGAGCCTGATAATTCATTCCATTAAAAGTTTGAATTCTTCCCCTTGGACTTTGGCAGAACTATTCTTCAATCATGACGGTCCATCCTGAGTTCATTGATGGTAGACCGGGGACTCTTGTGATCGAGTCGTTTGTGGTGGACGTGCCCGAAGGAAACACCAAAGATGAGACCTGCTACTTTGTGAGAGCCTTGATTAGATGCAACCTCAAATCATTGGCTGAGGTGTCAGAGAGGATGGCCGTGCTTGATCAGACTGAGCCCAGGCATCAGTTCTAAGTGGGCCGTGGATGTCTTGTGTCCAGGTATGGTGCCTTATTAGGGATAGTAGCCCGGCCCCAACGCGACGCATATAGGGATGTAAAAAGTCATAGAGAGTTAAGGTCCAGTAGCAGCAAGTTTCGATTATCATGCCACTCAGAGTGTGCAACTACTGCACTGTGGATGAGTTAGTTGTATGTATGTACCTTCTTTTATTCTTCTGAGAACTCTCTTGAGTTTCCTAACCTTTGCTTAGTGTAAATTAAGTTTTTCTTTTAATTATTATTTTTCTTTTCCAAATAAGCAAGCAAAGCAAATTCCCTTTGTTGAGCCAAGCCAAGCCATCGTATTCATAAGGTCCAGCTTTCACTTTAAAAAATAGACTGACGGCTGGGTTTTGTTTGCTGAGTGAATGATGATGTTATCTGTAAATAACAGAATGTTAAGAATATATGGAAGTTGGGTCTCTTCTCTGTGGAATCTGCTATAGCTTCTTCTACTACCAGTAGTATTATTGTGTAGCCATCTGTTTTTTTTTTTTTTCTTCCTTGAATACAAGAGAAGCCCACGAGTCTAGTACAAGGAAATAAAAGACCTTATAGAGAGGCATGGGTCGTTCCTTCTACAAGAATCGAACTCGAGACCTCTAGGTTATTAGGTAACGGATTTTTTTCTGTGTGGCCATCTTTGATTGTTTGTGGCATTTTGCAGCATTTGTTGTGTTGCTTTGGTTGCTAGCTTTTGGTAAAGAAAAGGGGACATTAATTACCGCTGCATCACGAACTAAGCTACTTTATTAAGATCTGCTGTGGGCTATATGTAGTTGTTCAGCATCCTTGCGTTGAGGAGTAAAAGAACACGTAATGCAGACAAGAGTGTGTGCCATTGCCAAGTGAAGTGGGCAGCTCTTGGAACTGTTTGAAATTAGGAGATTTTGTCGCCATAAAGGTACTGTATGCAGCAGATTTGCAGGGTCCAATCCAACTGAACTCTGTTGGATTCATTTTTTTTTTTTTCTTTCTTTCTTCTTTTTTTTTTTCGATAGGCTGTTGGATTCAGATTTTCGTGGACACATATTGTCCAACACCACTAACTGGAGTTACTTTCTATCTTACACTTATTGGTCATTATTACGGAGTAAAACACGAAGGCAACAAACCTTGTTCATGCTCGATGGTCACATAGGGATCATCGGTCCCATATTATCATATAGTCCTCACCTTTATAGTACAATTCACGGGATATCATTTCTGATGATGACTTTGCAACCTGCTCTGCTAGAGACTGGTTATGACTTTCATATTCGTTCTGTCAGACAGCCAGTTTCATTTGACCAATACATAGAGGGATAGAGACAGAACAAAAGAACCTTTTCACTCTCTCTCTCTCTCTCTCTCTCTCTCTCTATATATATATATATATATATATATTTATATACAGTTACTGCTAGCCAGAGGCTTTGACTTATGATCGTGTCATGGGGTTGATGCAGTCATTTGGAGTATTCTCTGTTTACTGGCAGACTGTTTGATCTTCGATGTTGAACCGACTCCCTCCCTCCCTCTCTCTCTCTCTCTCTCTCTCTCTCTCTCTCTCTCTCCATCCTTCCATTTAGTAACGTAAAATGCTCCATTCTGCAGAAGAAAGCTAGAAAATTGCAGTAGCAGTGAACCAATATGTCCCGTTCATTCCAACTCTTGCAAACATTACCATCTTAGTTCTTCTGACAAATTGCCCCTATGGCAACTAAACATTCTTGTCACAGCACTCTCGAGCTTCTGGGTTGCTCATGCTGCCATTTTGACAACAGTACTTTTTTTCTTTCAGTCGATACCGCATACAATCTGCATGAGCTACGCTATAGTTCAGATGGGGGAACAAGGATCAAAACAAGAAGATCGTATGAGCTGCTGCTGCAGCTCCTAATACACACAACTATCAAGGCAACAGTCTCATCAGCTCTCGATCCATAGCCATCAGGCAAACCTCATAAGGTTAGATAATTGAAATCATGGTTCCATCTGCCCAAAGATGGCTCAATGTCAGATGTAGATCAGGAATGATATGGTCCTGTACACCGAGACCCCAAACTTTCAATAAAAGAACGGCATCATGCAGTAACTTGCTGGAACTCTTTAAGATCCTGGTGGAGGCCAATTATCATTGTCGGAATAGCAGTCTGCAGAAAAACTTAAAAAAAAAAAAAGAAGAAGAATAGCATACGACTCGAGTAGCATGCAGAGATTGATGTCATACTGGACTTGTTTGTCAGCACGACCTACTCAAGCAAACAATTATTTTCTCGAGTACATCAAGGAGTGATCCATTGGTTGTTCATACCCCCTCAAGCACTCCCAACCCGCTGCCATCTGTCTCTCAAACTCTATTGGTTTGAACACTTTGGTCTTACAAGTTGGAAGCCCTTGAGGGGGAGTGAACAACCAATCCCCATAGCATGCTCATGCACTGAGGAAACTTGAGCATAATTTGCACGGAGGACGACTTCCTTTATATAGCATCCAAATAAGAATCTATATCTTTTGTCTTAGTAGGGAGAGGAAGTTTCTCCGTATGAGGGCACGAGTGCTTGTTTGATGGGTCGTGATCGTATAAGTCAAGACCCATGTCAACGTCATATCGTCTAAGTAGGTCTAGTTCACGTGCTATGAGCAGGTGTTCTTGGCAAAAGGAGATGCCTTTATGTATATATTTGTGTGTGTATGTGTGTGTGTTTTTTTTTTTTGGGGGGGGGGGGGGGGGGGGGGGGGGGGGGGGGGGCGCGGGCTCGGACGCTCCACATCTGAGGCATTAAAGATGATTGGGCATAATCAGATCCCTACCCTCTCTACCCAAATGGGCGTCAGGATTAGACTTTAAATGCCACAACTACTAACAAGTCAATCCAACTCCAGAGAGGATAAAGCATCTAATGGGCATCTCAACCATACCATATCCATCTAAGTCCACCCTCCGAAGATAGAAAAGAATTCCTAATCTCCAAATCCACCTGGAACAAATCCCAAGTTGCAAGCTTTTGACATTGGTCTAATCTCTCTATCCATGCCAATCTAGTTCATATTCTAAAATTCCCTTCATATCAATTTTCAGCATTGATCAACTTGCCTAAAGCTTTCAGTGGAGAACCTCAAGGAAGGTCAACACACAGAAAAGAAAATTCCCATGAAGTAAATTTTGCAGAATCTTATGCCTGCATAGTCTATAACACTCAGCTCTGCGTCTTGGAACTGCATGGTCTATGCCTGCGAATGAAGAGTCAAGTGCTACTAATCTTTGCCGCGTCTCAGCTCTATTCTCTTATTGTAAGGAAAAAAAGAATGTCACCGCCCTGCCCAATGGGCATAGCCAAGTGTCTTGGAACTGTTCAACAGAATATTATGTCCTTGAACTGCACAATTTGCCACATCTCATTCTCACCCCTCCCTTCTGCGAAACAGCCAACTCAAAACATGATGAGGAGTGACTAGGAAAGGAAAAAGGAAATATGAGAATAAACAACTATTGCATAGCTCTTTCAAAATCTTGCGGTCATAGAAAATTGTCTTTTCCCACTTTGTTGTTCTAATGCATGATGACTGTGCATGAAATGGGGTAAGGCATTGCATAAAAGGCATTACTACTTTGTTATACCCCTCATTCCACACTAAACTGAAGGATTGGACAGAAAGGAAAACCCACTAAATAAAGGCTCCTGAGCTCATCTAAATGAGGAAGGATATGGAGGAGATGTCTTCACGGAGACAAGAAATTCATAAGCCACAAGTACAGAACAAACAAGCCTGTTCTGTTCAAAGCAATAGGGCTGACCATAAATTCCAAGAACTCAAATACAATAGATGCATCATGCATATGAAAAATAAGGTCTGTAATTCAAACACATGGTCCTCTTTAAAGCATGGGCAAAGGAGCAAGCACACCATTCTTGAGTAGTACATGTCTAGTAGGAATTCTATGCAGAACCCAGATTGATTGAGCTCCAAATAGAGAACTCTCCCAGCTTGCTCAACAAATTCCTCTCAGAAGACTGAAGCATCTTAGGTTTGTTGCTGCTGTTATTTCATGAGTTTAAGAATTCAGGATCACTATCTTGGCACATCATAATAAATAGCCACCTTATGCGCTTGTTAATGTGGGGGAAGAACAAGTGTATATGATGTCCGGAAATTTAATATTTGACACATTCATATAAATAAGAATTTTCAGAGGGACCTTTGAAACTTAGGTGACTAGATATTTTAGCATTATCCACTGATAATAACTTTCGGAACTTTACTCTATATTTTCATAAAAGTAAAAGAAGGTTGACATGCAAGGGTTCCATTCAACATAACAATGGCAAATCTTTGCTTTGGGCCAGCATGTCTCTGTTGTTCTTGCCGGTATCCGGCAGTCTCTCTCTCAAAAGATTCTAGAAGAAAGTATACATGACATGCGGAAGCTTACATCAGGAAAGTCAGCTAGATGGCAACAGAAAGCACATGGAAGACAGTAGCTACTCACCAGATAAACAATCCTTTAATATCTCTAACATAGAATTGAACAGACTTCATTTCTTCCCATTTAACGATAAGTAAACAAGCCGAAACAGCAATGAATGGAAGAGAAGGTAGAAATTTTAACGAGTCGTGTTCATGGTTAACTGCAAGGAATCATCATTCATGCTCCAGAACCATCACCAAGAATCAACCCTTCCATGTGCATAACCAAAAATTTTCAAAACAGTACATACTCAGAATAGATCACAATGCTCGATCTTTTCATCGGAATTCTCATATGCCAGTACTCCCTTGAGAAACAAATATTTTCAAGATGTGTGGCATGGATCATCAAATATATGAAAACTTGTACTTGGTAGTGGTCTCCTTACAAAGAGTCGGTCAGAAGACGAGGGGTATAAATTCAAGCCTACAACAGTCGTCCCAAAAAGACTGCAAAGCAGCAAATACAGGTCACTTAGTCGTTGAGCATAAAAAGAAGATCATTTGTCTGTGACCTTCAGATCAAGTTCCGTATACGCATTCTACCAGCGCTCTCTAGGCCGACCATCGGGAAAAACAGGAACACGAACTTCTTCTCCTTCCTTTATCAGGCCATCTCTCTGATTAGTTTGCCCACTTAACCCAATCTCCAAGCTTCTAGAATCTTCACCAAAATCCGGAGGTATCTCATCATCTTCGTCGCTCCAATCATCATCATAATCTTCATCTCCATCATCGCTATCATCAAATCCACTGTCGCTCACAAGGCCTTCAATATCTGACCATCCCTCGCCATCCTCCTCCAGACCACTTCCATCATCTCGCTCGGTGATTCCTTCAGCCTCATCAGCATCTCTCCTGGGAGCACCCCTCTTAGGATATCGAGGAATGGAAACGAGAGCCCGGTGCTTCTCCTTGATGACGAGTAGCCTGTCCTTCTCGACCAGTTGAGAATCGCGATACGCTTCCCTCAGAAAAACCGAGTCCCTGTCCCCTTTCAGAGATACATAGAACATATCAGGATGCCTTATCAGCATACCTCTCACTTGCTGAGAAAACCGAAATTCCTCCCTAAAGTGAGTGAGGTGATCCACGAGAGTTCTTTTCTCAACAGTAAGGCTCAGAATCTCATGAACAACCCCACAGGCATGCTTTTCTTTCTCCGGAGTGCCTGATCTCAATGCAGAAAAATCTGAATAGGGAGATAAGTAAGGTATGTCCCTGAACTTACTAATCTTCCTCATCTCACTCCTAGACAAGTTCAGACCCTTGGGCAGCTTCACCCGATTGAACTTAAGAGGTCGATCAATTATCAGACTCTGCTCCTCCAGCTCCCTAGCCCTGTTATGCTCTTCGGCAAGTTCAGCAGCTGAGACCGCGAGCTCGGGATCCCAGTGCGTGAGTTCCAAGGCAGGGCCTCGAGCAGTAGCCACAACCCTAAAGTACTGAGGGTACCGGTGGCATATAGTGTCCCGGAATTCGAAAGGAAGCCCGAGATCTGTCCTTAAATGAGCAATCTTCTCCAACAAAATCCTTTTCTCCAAGGACATCATCAGGAGTTTCCTCAGCTTCACGACTAAAATATCCTCCATTTCATTCCTAGCCTTGAGCTCCTCCAAGTAAAGCCTCTCAGCTTCGGGGGTCAACCTGAATTTGAGCGAGAAAACCCCTTCCTCAATGATTTCAAAGACAGCCGGGAATTTCTTCAGTAAAGCAATCACCCTCCTTTTCTTGGTCAAGCCCAGGGCTCTCCGGTACCGACCCAATTCGCGAAGAGACATTGTGCGGTCAGGCTGACCGACTAGGATCTTTCTGATCGTGAGGACCAGCTTCAACTTCTTGTCTCTTTGGATTACGTTGTCGAAAGGGAGCTCCTTCCTTCTCTTCACCGCCGCTCTAATCGGATAAGAAGAAACATGGGACTTCTTTTGATGAGTGAAGTTCAGATACTTCTGAGGGTAGGAAACCAAACCGTTCCCTAGAAATGGCGTCTTGTCGGTGCAAAAGATGTGGGTTTTAACGGAGAGGCTCGAGTTTTCGAGGAAGTGAGATTTGGGTGCAACAGAGGTGGGGAGAGGAGCCAAGGGGGACGAGGCAGAGGCTTTGGGCAAGCAAAGCAACAGGCTTTGCTCCATATTATGACGGGAGAACAGTAGTAGCAAGCGGAAAGGAGAGAGTCATCAACGGAAGAACTGAAGTATGTGAGAGATGATAGTTACAGTAGGTGTTGGTGAGGAAGACGACTGACCTGACCTGACCTGACCCGACCTCCTTCTTAGCTTCAGGCTGCAGCTCAGAGTCCCAATCCAAAAGGGTGCGGTGAAGGGGCCAGATAAAGGAAAAGCGGAGACGGGAAGGGGCAGGACCGCCGAGGCAGCGCCAGAGATTCAAGTTTCGAGGGGTCTAGTTAGGAGCTGAGACTCTGAGCTCAAAACCCTTTTCCTCAAGATTTTTCTCCTTAATATTTTTAAATTAAATATCTATCAATCAATATATTATCGACTAAATTAACAATTTAGGCCCCGAAAGATTTCTCTCTCTACAACTTCATCCCTAAAAGATTTTCTCTGCATAATTTAGTCCCGCCGTTTAAAACGTTAGCACAAATTGGTCTTTCCGTTCATGTTTTAAGTAAGTCCCTGATGAAAAAAGATGGCGAGGCCTGTTAATTGTGGCACGTTAATTGCCATCCTGACCATAAAAGATGCAAAACAACGTCATTTCTCCCCCACCCCAACCAAAAACCACTGGGAGGGGCGAGGTCACCAGAGCCCCTAGACCGCTCCGGGCGAGGGAGGGAGGGGAGTGGGGCCGTCGTGTGCCCCCCCTCCCGGCGACCTCTCCCTCCCGCTCCCCCCTTGGCCAAGTTCGCCAGAGCCCCTAGATCGCTCCGAGAAGGGACATTGATTTGCCACTCCCAAAAAAAAAAAGTTCTTAAAAAAAATTGAGAAGAATTTAGGGAAGATGAAGGGGAAAGGGAAGCGGAGCTAGCGATCTGCCTCCCACGCTGCTCGTCTCTGTTTTTCTCTCACAGTCGGCACAACCTCGAGGATCAGCTCTTTCTTAGTTCCCACAACGGGCTCAGCTCGATCCCCTCCACTTCAAACTAGCCGGAGCTCCGACAATGGCCTCACCCACAGATCGACCCCCACCAGCTATCCCCGACTCTCTTGTTGCCTACTCTCTCCCTGACCCTCCGACGACAGCATCACCCACAGATCTTCCTGTCCCTTGAGCTCAGCCCCTTCCTCCCTTCTTCTTCTTGTCTCTTCTTCCCCTCCTTTTCTTCTCCTTACCCTTTCCAAATCGTAGGGTTTCCTTCCCCTTTTCTTTTTATTTTTTACTTTTTAATTATTTTTAAAAGATATTAACAAATTTTAAAACGACATCGTTTTTGTATTCGTTATTACCATCACGGCATTTAACGTGCCAAACTAGCGGATAATGGGTCATGTTAGCATTTTTTGTCAGGAACCTGTTTAACACTTAGATGGAAGGACCAATTTGTTAATTTAGTCTTATATTATCTATCTCAATACGTAAGAAAAATTTTGATTTTTTTCCTCATCATCTTCACTATTATAAAATCAAGAAACACCATTCGTCTCATTTTAACTTCCTAAAATTACCAATACTGCATATAGTTCAATCAATAAAAACAATTAAATTAGAACTAGCGTATGACTCACACAATCAAAAGTAATTCCATATGGAAAATCATATACACCTAAGCGAGATGTTTGCATAAATTTTTTCCCTATTCGCGCTACACACAAACTTTTATATACTAATTCATTGCAAATAATACAAAAAATTAGGATAAATAAATAAATGTGATTTTTGCAGGTGTTTTAAGTCATGAGAGAGACGAGAGAGACAAAAATTTTAACGTGAAAGAGACATGGAATGAGAGAATTGTGGGAAGTAGAAGAAAATTATAGAAAATATGAGAGAAATTTTTTTCTACAATGACTAAAATATTCAAAAATCAGTTGTTTTCTAATTGGGTGATTACTTTTTTAAACAGCCGATTGAGTAATTTCATCACATTTATTTTCAATATTTTCATGGGTGACAGTTACAAAACACAACTCACTCCTAGATAAATAATATAGATTAAGTATAGACTACGGCGATAGTTCCTTAATAAAGATTATCCACGAAACTTTCTCCTAACTCTCTAACTTCCCCGTCTATTCTCCCTATATTATCTTTTCTTATCTGCATTTTATAATGTCGTCGTCGGCCAAGTAACTTTAGGTTGGAATTTTTTTTTTCTCTTTGCAATTATTTTGTAGTCCTACTAATGTAAGTCGTTCATGTGCCTATTTGATTTTTTTGGTCTTTTCCTGTTATAATGTTTGCACGTAACACGAGTAAACTGCCTCTAATTAATTAAAACTTAAGAAAATGGACAGTTGAAATTAGATTTCAAAGATCCTACGCTGCTGTACGAAGGTATTACCATATTGCAATTGCAAAGTATAGTAAAATTTGTTTTGCATGAAAACATGTATTTAAGGTGGCGATATACAGATAGATTGCCCCATTTGACATTGCTACATTACCGCTCAAGTAATCTTATAATGACATCACTTGCAATCCACGTGAAGATCACCAAGTGTCGCTAGAGACCTCTCCAGGCTGGGGGCCGTCGGCTTTGGGCAGGCACCGTCCACTCTTTCGCAGTGTCCTCGGACTACTTTTCTCTTCTTCAAAATAAGTTCCACTTTTATTTCGAGAATTTCTTAAAAAGAACTAGAAAATTACCAAAAACCTAGAACCTCTTAAAATAAGTTCCAATATATAAGACATTTTCTCTTATCAATTGTCGTACGATATTCCCAACACCCAACACGATCCTAGAAAAGTTCCGAAACAATATTATATTAGGATAGGATATCTATTATCCATGAGATTTTAGTTCCATTCTTGTCCTAATCCCATATTCTGCCATTTTTTCGTTGTCCAAACACATACGATATGTTAAGATTAATAAAACTACTTTTTCATTTGTGTTACTGTCAAAGATATATGGCCTGTTTGGTTTCGCGATTCTATTTTAGAATCACAATTCTAACTTAATTCTACCCATTACAAAATAAAATAACTCATACAAAGTCAAAGAGTGGGTCCCATTTATATCACTTTTTCCCACAACAAAACAACATAACTCATACAAAGTCAAATGGTGGGCCCCATTTATACCACTCAAAATCAAAATCAAAATCTGATTTTAAAATCCTACTATAAAACCAAACACAACCATAGATTCTTTTGTGTAAAAATTAAAGCTGTAAACTTATATTGCATAAACTTTCAATGAATTAAACGCGAATAATGGTTAATTACATTGGTGGACCAAAACGTTTTACTAATGTATCAAGTTGGTCCAAAATGTTTTTTTTTTGCTATTTGATGATACAAAATGTTTCAAAAGTGTAACATGATAGTACAAACCGTCAAATCGCAACTGACACCGTCAAGCGATGCTGACGTGGCGCAAACGTGTCAAGTCCTTTTCTGACGTGGCCGAAACAGTAACATCTCTATCTCTCTCTCTCCTCTTTCTTCTTCTTCTTCTTCTTCTTCTTCTTCGAGAATAGAGCGAGGGAAGGGAGGAGCGGGAGGAGCAGGACGAGAAGAAGAAGAAGAAGAAGAAGAAGAAGAAGAAGAAGAAGAAGAAGAGGGGAAAGAGAGAGAGAGAGAGATATGGGTTACTGTTTCGACCACGCCAGTGTCGTTTGATGGTTTCAATGGCGAGATGACGGTTTGTACTATCATGTTACACTTTTGAATTTTGTACCATCAAGTAGCAAAAAAAAAACTTTTTAAACCAACACGATGCATTATTAAAACTTTTTGGACCACTAGTATAATTTACCCAATTATAAAAGAGTTAAAACTGGCATTTTATAACAAGTTTAGCACGAATTTTTTCTATGGGAACTTATCCAATAATAAATTAATTTTAGCATAACTAAATTAACAATTTGGTCCTTGAAAGATTTCTCTCTACAAGTTTGTCCTGAGAAATTTTCTCTGTACAATTTAGTCCCGCCATTTGAAACATTAGAACAAATCGATCCTTCCATTCATGTTTTGAACAGGCCCCTAATGAAAAAAGATGATGTGGCCTGTTATCTGCTCATGAAGCATGTTAAGTGCCATGCTAGCCATAAAAGACCAAAACGACGTTATTTTTAACCTTAATTACAATATTTTCAAAATTTTAAAAAGACTCTTTTTTTGAATTGGGACTTCGATGGAAAACTGACTTTTGGAGAGAGAAAGCATCATTGTAGAGAGAGAGAGGGAGGACTATGTTAAAGAGAGATGGGGAGAGGGAGTGAGCAAGCGAGGCCAGTTCTAGAGAGAGAGGGGGGGGACTACTGTAGGTGTCTCTATGCGAGGGGCAAGTCGTTAATGGCGGCGGCGAGGGAGAAGACTGAGGACAAGGTCTGTTCGTTGGCCAAGCGCCAAAGCACATGGACTAGACTCAACTTCTTGCCTTGTTACGGCAGATCCCCATACGACAACCTACCATCACCACGCCCCCGCCAGCATCACCTCCGAACTCGACCACGACTCCAACACCACAAGCTCGACCACCTAAGATCCTCATCCCTTTCCCTACCGTCTTCTTTAATAAATTTCTTTTCAAATTTATAAAATAAAAAAAATCTTTTTTTTTCTATGGCAGTAGAGAGGGGATGGGGGGTAGATTAGGGCACTCCCGAGCGACTTACCCCTGGGCAAGGTCACCGGAGCCCCCAGATGGCTCCGACGGTGAGGGAGAGGTCGCCGAGAGGGCCCTCCGATTTGCCCCCCATCCCATCTTTCTCTACTGTGAACCGAATGGAGGGCCCCTTCCAGGTGACCTACCTTTGGGCAAGGTCGACAGGAAAGAGGCCCTGATCTTTCTCTTCTGGTTGTCCAGAGCAAGGAGAGAGGAGATAAGGGGCTGGTTGGGCCCCGCGCCCCAATTCCACCAAAAAAAAAGTTTTCTTAATTTTTTTGAAGAGAAAACTAGCAAAATGGTCATTGAAAGATTTTAAAACTAACAAATTACTACCTTAAAGAATTTTTTGGACAAAACGATCATTCAAAGATCAGAATCCATAACGTTTTGTTATCACCGTCAAAATTCCATTAGTGCCGTTACGGAAAAATGACATAGACGATTATGTGGCAGCTAGTGGACAAATGACTCCGATTAACGTGGCACTTGCTTATGAGCGACGTCGTTTGTTCTCATTCAAAAAATGACCGTTTATAAAAAAATATAAATAAATAAATAAAAAATAAATAAGAAAAAAAAAGAGAAAAAGGTTACCTGTCCAAAACGATGCAGTCCTCTCCCCACTCCCCTCCCCCAACCGAACGACGACGTCGTTCCTTTCCTTTCCCCCGCCCCCATCGAACAACGTCGTCACCATGATCCCTTCCCTCCCCCATCTGCAATCAAAATTAGGGCAAGAAATCAAAATTAGGGATTTCCTGTCTCTATTCTTCACGATTACGAGTTGGAGAGGCTCTGATAGGGCACAGTCGTTTACTCACTTGCCAGTTAGTGTTGGTCGACACCATGTTTGTCACTGCTCAAACATGGTGTCGACCAACACCAACTGGTCAAAATCACCAAAGCCTCTCTCCGCAAAGATGACCCGATGGACAGAGACACTGAGCAACCAGAAAGCGAGCTCTAATCAAGCCAAATCGAGTGAAGGTCGACTAACCTCAAAGTAGACAAACCAGACCGTCATTTGCTCTTGTCGATTTCAGTACAAGTGAGTAAATGACAGTGCCCTGTTAGAGCCTCTCCAACCTGCAGTTGTGAAGAACAGAGGAGGGAAATCCCTAATTTTGATTTCTTGCCCTAATTTTGATTGCAAATGGGGGAGGGAAGGGATGATGATGACGATGTCATTCGGTGGGGGCGGGGGAGAGGAACGACGTCGTCGTTCGGTTGGGGGAGGGGAGTGGAGCGAGGACAACGTCGTTTTGGGAAGGTAACATTTTTTTTTTGTATAATAAACGGTAGTTTTTTGAATGAGAACAAACGATGTCGCTCCAGAGTAAGTGCCCCGTCAATCAGAGCCGTTTGTCCACTAGATGCCACATAATTGTCCATGTCATTTTTCCGTAACAGCACTAACGGAATTTTGACAGTGGTAGCAAAACGTTATGGATTCTGATCTTTGAATGTTCGATTTGTTCGAAAAATTCTTTCAGGTAGTAATTTGTTAGTTTTAAAATCTTTCAATAACTATTTTGCTAGTTTTCTCTTTATTGAAAGATTGTAAATAGAGTTAAAAACAACGCTATTTGACTATTTTATGGCCAGCATGGCATTTAACGTGCCACATGAGCAGCTAACGGGCCATGTCATCCTTTTTCCATTAGGGACATGCTCAAAACACACGAAAGGAAGGATCAATTTGTTCTAACGTTTCAAACAACGAGACTAAATTATACAAAGAAAATCTTTCAGGGACAATGTTGTATAGAGAAATCTTTCAGGGACCGAATTATTAATTTAGTCTATTTAGCATGACATCATTCTTTCACATTAATTTTAACAGATTTGCTAATGTTACGTGACTCGCGCTTGCTAATTGAGGCAACCCCAAAAGTTTTTAAAATTAAAAACAAAACAAAAAAACCCTAGTCGGGTTTTAATGGTAGAAGAATTGATTTGTGTATGTTTGTGTATATATTTGTGGTGAAAGGGAAAAGGAGAAGATGGCCAATGATGGAGGCTTTATCAACAATCAGGCCACCCCCTCCCTAATTGGAGTCACCGGTGACCTCAATGGTCACCGACGACCCCAATTAGGGATAAGTGACTGTCAATGATGTTTCTACTACTTGAATTATAAAATAAACTAAATAGTAGGAGGAGAGAATTGGCGGTAGGGTCCTCACAATGGCCATTATCCTCCCAATTGGGGCCGCTGACGACCAAAACCATCGCTGCCCCTATAGGGCTGCTAACAAGACCCAATGTGGAAGGTGGTGGCTTATGGCAAGGCTGTAATCACTAGCCTCCCTTCCTCTTCTTTTCTAAAGATTAGGAATTTTCCTCACTCTTTTTGTTTTTTTTTCCAAATTTTTAGAATATCTTTTATTGAAAAAATCTTTGGGATCCTCTTAGTCAGTCATCACGAGCTACATGGCAGTTACGTTAGCGAAATTTTTAAATTATTAGAAAAATGATGCCATGTTAGAATTAATATCTTGATAATTGGTGAATTCTCATACAAAAAACAAGTCATGTAAAAATCGACACAAATGCAAAATTTTGATTTTTTTTTTGTAATTTCCCCATTCTTCATAGTTTCAGCTTATGAAAATGGGACTTTGTTGCTTAAAATATTTCAGAAATTGTAATTTTTTAACTGAATTTTTTGGGTAAATTACTCTATCTAACCCAATGTTTGGGAATTTTTGTCAATTTTAGTTCATCTTTAAAATTTTATGAAAAAGCTAAGTCTAATGTCGTATTTTTTGTTTCAAAACTAGCACACTGTCAATTTTCCATCTAATATTGACGAAAAATGAAAATTTGATATGGCATAACTTGTAGGGCTCACGTTGATATATTATGCACATATGTTTGATAAAAATATGCCAAATTACAAATTTAGAAATAAAAAAAAAACCCATGCGCCCCTACCGTTGTTGAGGCTTGGTGCTTTGTTGGGGTGGCACCATTGATGAGATCACTGATTAATCCAAAAAATCTTGATCAAACTTGAAGGTGGTGTGGTGGCCTCACCAATGGTTACTACCCCCTAGAATGAGGTTACCGGTGAAGTCTAATTCACCAGCAACCTCATCTAGGGGGTGATGGCCATCGACAAGGCCACTACTTCTCGAATCCAATCGAGATTGAGTTTCCTAG
The DNA here is from genome assembly GCF_007655135.1 of Punica granatum. Lineage (NCBI taxonomy): Eukaryota > Viridiplantae > Streptophyta > Magnoliopsida > Myrtales > Lythraceae > Punica > Punica granatum. The sequence goes on from NC_045130.1 coordinate 282,106, forward strand.
TGATCTCATCTAGATGCAAAGCACTCACCCTAAGTATGGGTGGGTGGGTTTGTATTTTTATTTTTTATATTTATTTAATTAAATAGATGTATACATATTTCTGATATATTAAAGTGAATCATACAAGTTGTGTCATATTAGATTTTCAATCAATTTTGGGCGGCGAACTAAGGGCGAGAATTTGAATGAAATCAAAACATGGAGTTCTCCTGAAAAACTTTTAGGGCCCGTTTGAAATGTAGGTGTGATTTTAGAATCGCGATTTTAATTTTAACTCTACCCACTAAACAACAAAAACACATATTTCCCAAGTCAAATTTATAATACCATCTCATTTATCTTTTTCCACAATCAAAATCAAAATCAAAATCAAAATCATGATTTTAAAATCACACTAACAAATCGAACGCAACCTTAAAAGATAAGTTAAAATTGAAAAAAATCCCAAAAGTTGGGCTAGAAGAAACGATTTACTATATTCAATGTATTGATGTGAGCCTCATAAAAAGTGTCGTCAGATTTGGGTGAAAAATTGAAGGTGTGAGATTTGAAGTAGAGTTCAATCTTTAGTCTTTCTAAAAAAAAAAAAAAGTTAAAAGCCTAAAATTAGAGAAAATACCAAATGCTGAGTTAAATTATAAAGGGATGAATTAATTTAAACTCGAAATATAATGTTTGGTGATAAATTAAGTTTAATTTAATTTAATTTAATCAGATTTGATAAGAAGAAAATAAAAATAGTTGGTAAAAATATGTGAAATAAGTGAAAAAGAAAGATAAAAAAAATAATGATTGTGTTATTGAATTGAGAAAAAAACGTTGAAATAAAAAAAAGTTAAATAATTAAGAAAATTTAATGTAATAATATATGGGAGAAAGTATTAGAAAGGAAGATAAAAAAGTAACAATGGAGTTATTAAATTGAGGCATCATTATCGGAATCGGACTGAACCGGCCGGTTCGATCGGTCGGATCAGAAACTGGACATATGTCCGGTCCAGTTAGCTAAAAAATTCAAAATGCACTAAAAAGCCAATGAAGCCATAAAACCCATTCGCACCGGCCGATTGTATAGGTTCAGAAATTTAAATGAAATTCGAACCGAAGCCATCCTGATCTGAAATGAAAACGACCATAAAATCGCAAAATTGAATTGAAAATGAGCACAATTGAGTCAAAATTAAAATCGATTGAAACCTAGTCTTCTTCATCTTCACTCTTCATAACCTCCGCGGGTAAATGTTCCATGATAATCAACCAACTACTATCAACAAGCATCCAAATATCTCAAGAATATCAAAGACTACCAAACCTGTCCCTCTCAGCTCCCAAGATTTTGCAGTAATTCGTAACCAAACCCTTCACACCCTCTTAAGAAAACCCTAAAGATTTTTGTCCTTTTCTTCCATTGATTTAGACAAGGCGACAAACATAAACCCAACAACCTCGAAATCAAGAACATGAAAGAGCTTCAACAACGCTACAGCTCATGAATGCAGAGGAGGGAGTTCTGACGGAAGATGCAGTAATGGAAGTCGAAGTAGTTGATGATGCCATCGTTGCACTTGACCGAAGAACAAGATTTGGGGCTGTTGATGAGGAGCTATGGGAGAAGAAGAGGTCAGTGGGGAGATGAAGAAGAGGAAGAAGAAGAACATGGTGGAGATTGCAAAGGAGGCTGGGAAATTTGATGATTTCTTTTGAAAAAAGAAGAAGAATTTGCGTAGAGAAGGATGGTTAAACAGTAGGTGGCGCAAAAAATATTGAATCTAGAGAGGAAGGGTTAGATGAGGAAGAAGCAGAGGGTTGGGGTTGATGTTATCCCCTTTGACGCCATGACGGGTGAAGTGAGACGAGTGGATGGACTGTCGGTGAAAAAAAATTTTGGCAGGCTAATATTTTTATTCTAATAAGTGATAATTATTTTCTTATATTTTATATAATTATTTTTTAAATAATAAATATTAATTTATTTTATAATTAAATATACGGATAGAACTCGATTAAATTCATAAACCTATAAACTCATATCTTACCCGGTTCTGATAAAATTGAACGGGGGATGAAATAGAGGTAAGTAAAATCAACTTTGTAACCAAACAGGCAGGGCCTGCTTAGCTGACCGGAGGGAAGGGAGAAGGGAAGAGATCTCGAATCACAATGGCGAGGAGAAGAGATCGCTCATCCGGGCCGAGCGCCGATCACCGGCGAGTCCGACCTGAAGTGTCGACTCGACAAGACCAGCTCAACGGCTCACCCTCAGATCGCAAGCTCATGATCATCTTCACCGTGTTCTTCATTGCACTGCCCGGTGTTTCTATTTTCGCGTACCGCATGATATACCCTCGACAGAGGGACCGCGTGGACTCGTATGTATCCCCAAATCGACTCGTCAAGACCGACGTCAACTACCAAGAGATTCTAGCTGTAAGTGCGGACCGACCGGTACTTGTGCTTCTTGTGATATATAATTCGTTGTGTTCATATCTCTGATGATAAGGGTTCCGATTCTTTAATTTTGCGAAGAAATTCTTCAGGAGCATATCAAGGCCCCGGAGAATGCCTCTCACCGGAATTTTGTGAATCCTGTGCTGGCCTATGTCACCCCCTGGTGTGTTTCGTTACCTAGTAGTCTCCAGCTTTCTTGTTAGCTCTGTAAATCGCGGAGGCAACCATTAATAGTGATTGAACTCTGGGCAAAGTTTCCTCCCGTGATATGAGTTACCACTCCTTGATCACTTATACTACCCCAAACGTCTTGGACTATGGAGCTCCCTAATTTAATCCGCCACCAAGCTGTATCAGTTTGTCCCCCGTGCTTGCGAGCGTGTGTTTGGAAATCGGCGCGAAATGGAAATTCTCATCCCTCGATATTTTTTCTCTTTTGGTTGCTTACTCTCAATCCAGCTTACTTGACATTAAACTAGATCTTTAATCCTCTATACTAGTTCATTTTGCATTGCACGACCATTTGGCTCTTATTTTGGATATCTCACAATATTTTGCTGTGTAACTTGATGGAATCATGATAATCACTGCCCCTTCCCGTTTTCAATTAATGAAGAGCTTTGTGAATTGATGTAAGTCTTGCCTGTGTTGGGTTGTGCAGGAATTCAAAAGGCTACGAACTTGCAAAGAGGTTCAGTTCCAGGCTCACGCACATTTCACCCGTTTGGTATGAAGTTAAGAGGTAAACTCCTTTCAAGCTGTTAGTGACTGATTTGCGTAGGCTAGGCTGGGTGTACTATGCTAAATCAAGGAATTTGTACATAGAAGATGTCACGTTGTGCTTGTACTTGCCGAGCTGAGACTTTGTCAGAGAGTTTGAGAATGTATCCTCTTAAATTTTTGCCTTCACTAATTTTCTGATTCATGCATCATCTTCAGCCGAGATGGAACCTTAGTTCTGGAAGGGAGACATAATGCAGACATAGGATGGATCTCGGAGCTTAGAATGAAAGGAGATAGCCAGGTATCGCAAAGAAAAGATTATCATTGTTCCTAAATCTTGTGAAGTGAAACTCTGAACTGTTTTACAATGATTGCACAAAAAAAAAAAAAAAGATTGTCGCTAGTTTGGGGGATGTGAGCTGTTACTTGCAGCAATTGGCTTGAGGGGAATTCGTCCTGGTTAGCAGTTTCCTTGCTTGAACTTTACATTATGGTTTGGTCCTGATGGTATGGTATCAGATTTTACCCAGAGTTGTTTTAGAGGCAGCTCCAAAGGAGTTTCTGGGAAAAAAGAAGCAAAGGTCCGAAGCTATTAAGCTTATAGTGACAGAGTGCAAGTGAGTGTCCCTTAGGGATTTTACTTGATGCAATCCTCAGAGTACTTTTCTCTTCTGTTAACTTTTGTGAACAGAACTTCTTCAGTGATTACTTAGTTCTCTTTGCAATGTTCCTTCTTAGGGAAATGGGTTATGATGGTGTGGTGCTGGAGTCTTGGTCCAGGTGGATGGCTTATGGTGTCTTGCATGATCCAAATCTACGAGCTTTGGTGGGTATTACATGCAGACATGTCGTCCCCTTTTGCTAAGATCATAAACAGACTTTGTTTTATTTTCTTTTCATCCAGGTGATTCCCATATTCCTTTAACTTGGAGTCAACGGCGGGAATGCTCATTTTCAGTTCTTTTGGTTTGTTCTTTCGGTTTTCATCAAAGTTGATCTTATTTTCGTATTGCAAATTGTGGGTCTTGTTCATCTGTCTATCAGTCTAACTCCAACCTTCTAGAGTTCTTCTTATTTTTTTCCCAATTCAAAATTAATGTCGTTGACTTCTTTTTTAAGGATTTCTGAAAATCTTGTAGTATCTACGAGCGCTTTTCTATCCTACAGAGATTGTAAATTTCAAGTTCCAGCTCTTTTATGCATTAACTTACAGAAGCTGTGTCTTGATGTGGAGCCTAGGCACTGCAGTTTATTCGAGATCTTGGACGTGAACTTCATTCTGTGAACTCAGAGAAGAATACTGAGCAGCATCTTCAGCTGATCTACGTTATAGGACCCCCGCGATCAGAGAAGCTAGAAGTGCATGATTTTGGTCCTGGAGATCTTCAGAGTTTGAGCGACGTTGTGGATGGTTTCTCCATGATGACTTATGACTTCTCTGGCCCTCATAGTCCTGGGCCAAATGCACCTTTGAATTGGATCCGGTATGTCCTTAAGCTGCTCCTCGGTATGACGCAGAGTGCTTCTCCAAGACTTGCCCGTAAAATATTTCTTGGGATCAACTTCTATGGGAATGATTTCATCCTATCTGGAGGTATGATTCAAGACATGTGTCATGTCAAACTACTCCTTGAGTAATCTTCCGCAGCTTTGTGTTAGGAGTTCATCTGAGAAGTATGGACTGCCTCAGGAGTCGGAGCCAATCAATTTCATGACAAAGAAACTTTTTAAAGAAAAGGTTCTGAATAGAGTAAAAGCTAGACTACTCTGTAGACTAGACTCTGCCATCAGACAGACCAATGCTGTTATTCTTTACTCTTAATTCAACTCAGGCAGGCTAATTTATCTTCAGCATGCCATTTTGTGTGTGACGTAGTCTCTCAAGTGTGGTTGGTGTCTGGAATGTCCTAAAACAGGTCTAGGTGGCGGGGCTATTACTGGAGCAGATTATCTATCTTTGCTGGAGAAGCACAGACCTTCGTTGCAGTGGGAAAAGAACAGTGCAGAGCACTTCTTCCTGTACTCCGACGATGACGAAGCCAACCGCGCAGTCTTCTATCCTTCACTGATGTCTATTTTCACGCGGCTAGAGGAAGCTCGTAACTGGGGAACTGGCATCTCAATATGGGAGATAGGGCAAGGATTGGAGTACTTTTTTGATATTTTGTAGACATGCAAAGCGAGCAAGGTTTCTCTCCTGACCGTGTGTGTCCTGTACTTGCATCTTTTCCTTTTTTTTTTTTTTTTTTTTCCATATACTCAGTCTGCAGTATAACGTATCAAGTATTCGAGCTCTAGAAGTTTTGTGGGCATTTATTTTGGCTTGCATGGGGGTGACGGGAAAGAGCTATTGATCGTGTTATTACTTGGGAGAAGAAATGTTGGTGTAGTCAGGCTTTAGAGAGAAGTGCCCCGTTTTATCTGGCTGAGGAGGAGCTGAGCTAAGATAAATTAGGAGCTCTGAGTCTGAGCTGCATATGGACGACTGATCAAGAGTAAATATTTCTCGGTGAAATATATCACCTTCGCCATAAGGCTAGTTGAGCTGAAGTTTTGTTTCGGGAACAAATTTTTTTTTTTCCCAGTTATTATTATAAAATCTTCCTCATACATGTATATTATGTAATAAGTAAGCACAAATAATATATAAGCATGTACATAAATAGCACATAAGGCTTGACCTTAGAATTTCCGATATATAACAAAAATGAGTCTGATCTGATGTATGGTCTTGCGGACGTTCTACTGCCTATTCGCCCAATTGTGCTCATCTTCAGTTGAGTAGAAGTAGGATATTCTTCCGTACTACACTGCCAGAGCCAGCCCATGTAAAATATAATAGAAGAATTCCTATACAATTTTTTTTTTTTTTTTTTTTTTAAAAAAATTTCTCTCTCTCTCCTCTTTCTGGAGGGGTTGCTCGTGATTGTGTGTAAACTTCTCGTAATTCCTCGGAAAGGAAGGCACCCGCCATTCCCATTCTTTCTCAGCCACAAATTCTGCTGGGCTCATCATCTTGAGGCGTCACCGGCCTCTCATCCTTATTTTTCCACATGTCCTGCTCGGATTGGACCACATTTCTATTGTCCCTGCCACGTCACCTTCTTCTCCTCTCCACTCCAGTGGAAAAGAAGGAAACAATGGGGCCATCTGCACCCACCGGCTCTGGCTGGACCTGCAGCGTAGGGAAACCTGGAAATCGGATCAGCCGAGATCTTTTGTGTCCTCCATCGTCTCTTTCATTCCGAGTTCCTTTAATTTTCCCCTGTCTTTGAGAGAGAAGAGCACAGAAACAAAGATCTTTGCACTGAAGAAGCCACCCGCCAGTTTTTTTAATTAATGGTGGTGGAGGCTCGCTGGGCACCAGTCCTCTGACTCTGAGAGCCAACAGCGGTACCTATCCTATATATGGAGGCCCTCAATGCTGCTGGGCTGACCCCAATCTCCGTTCTCTCTGACGGGAAACGAGACCCCAGAAAGTCCCTCGTTTCACTTTCTCTTCTTCCCCCGAATTCCCCCCTCAAACTCCAGAACACTGCCTCTTTTGCTGCCATTCCTTCGGCCTCAACAGCGTGTCTAAATATCAATAGAAGCTTCCATGGGGGTCTCCTCCTCCTCCTCTCCTCTCTACTCGGCCCCCCTTCTTTCGCCCAGGCTCTGACGTACGAAGAAGCTCTGCAACAGGCTGTGACCTCTCCTGCACCGGAAGGGTCCTTGGAGCTGGACGCTAGTGGTGCTCTCGATAGTGTCGTCGCCTTCGTGACTGAGAACCCTCTGCTGATAGCCGGCGGTGCTGCAGTTTTGCTACTCCCGTTGGTCCTGTCTCGAGTCCTGCAGAAGCCAAAGCCTTGGGGCACCGAGTCTGCAAAGAGCGCTTATGCGAAACTCGGGGATGATTTGAACGCTCAGCTGCTTGACATCAGACCCCCGGTGGAGTTCAGGCAAGTCGGTAGTCCTGACATCAGAGGATTGGGAAAGAAACCGGTTCCAGTCGTCTACCGGGGGGGGGACAAGCCCGGTTTCTTGAAGAAACTTTCCTTGAAATTCAAAGAGCCAGAGAATACCACATTGTTCATCCTAGACAAGTAAGTAAGCTGCTGCAGATCACAAATATTTACTCATTATATCTGCACCGCCCTTTTCCTTTTCCTCTTCATTTTTTGTTTTTTTTTTTTAATCATCATATTATATTATTTCCACACTCTGTTTGGAAAGAGTTTGTCAAGATATGAAGTTTGAGTTGGAAATGGGGGAAATCTCAACTTTGGTCCTTATATTGCATTGATATACATCCAGCAACAATTATAATATTATTACGCTAAAGCCTTTCTCGTCCCTAGTAAAAAATTGCTGAGACAGGAAAGAGTTGAGTTTGTGAATATTAGTAGATAGAATTGAGAAAGTTTTGGCAGACATACAATATAGGATAGCATGTGAATTTAAATGAGAATTTTATCCCAATGTTCGGTGCTACTCGCCAAATTGCCAATAGACAAATGTTTAACTTCATTCTTACATGGGATTGCCAGTCAAAAGGACTAGTACCAGTGTGGTAGTGAATCCTGTACAAATAACTGAGACATTATATCCACAAAGTATTGTCTGCCCACTCAAAAACATCACCCGTTCTCAGGAATGGCAGCATCATGAAGGAACCAACTACCAATAGATAGATCTGCACTGGTCAATCGCGATTGAAGATTATGGACAGCAATTGATCTAAGTGTTCCTTTTCATCTCAGTTTGGCTTATTATATGGGAACCTCCAAAGTGATGTATACTCGAACTCTATGAAATTGTTCGTCGGTCTCTCTCGTACCGTAGAGCTGCTTTTCATTTTACAAAAAATACAAGTGTTTTTGACATCTCTTATGTATAGGATGACACCAGCTGAAGTCTACTTCTGAGAATTGTTAATAGATAAAAGATCCAAGACAGACCTAATCACATTTTCCTCTTGCTTAAAATCAGATTTGATGGGAACTCCGAACTTGTAGCAGAGCTGGTCACCGTGAATGGATTCAAAGCTGCTTATGCCATAAAAGATGGAGCAGAGGGGCCACGCGGATGGATGGTCCGTAACTATGATTTCATTTTTCACTCTTTCTGTTAACTAATCTATATTTGGCTGTTTGTTCAGCATTTAACATGGGTTTCCTCTTCACAGAATAGTGGCCTTCCATGGATTCCCCCTAAGAAAGCATTATCTCTTGATTTTAGCAATCTGACCGAGGCTATTGGTGGCGTAGTTGGAGTTAGTATCTCTTCTTCTTGTTTACATAATATATGTTTGTGCACATCAAAGTGATTGATCCTATTAGTATATAATCATCTTTTCGTAGATTTTACATGAAAACTGACATGCAGGATGGAACTGAAGGCTTGCCAGTTGCCCTTGGGATTGCAGCAGCTACGGGATTAGGTCTGTTGGCTTTCTCCGAGGTATGGCTGTCCTCTCCTGCATTCTTTCACTGCTTCTAATTTTGTCTATGTTTATGCCTATGTACATATGTACAGCGAAGTTTCTTTTATGCTATGAAAATGATCTTTTCTTGATTCTAATGCTTGCTTGTGTTTCTAGGTAGAAACAATCCTCCAACTTTTAGGTTCAGCTGCGCTGGTTCAATTTTTTAGCAAGAAGCTCCTATTTGCCGAGGCAAGTCTTAACCACTCTGAACTTAGTCGGCTAACTGACAATCTGTCTGTGCCACACAAGGCATTCTTGTACTCAAGTCGTAGGGAGATTACTTCTTATATACGACAAAGAATAAAGTTGCATCAGAGAATAGATCCATAGCTTTGAAATGAAAATTGTTTTTTGAGATTGTATTCTCTATTGTTGCCATTATCTGGTATAGGACCGAAAGGCGACGCTGCAGCAAGTCGATGAGTTCTTGAACACTAAGGTTGCTCCGGAAGAGCTGGTGGATGAAATAAAGGTACTGAAATTTAGAGCCAAAAGTGGTTTTTTTTTTTTTACTGGAAGTCTAGTCTCCCTGTTGGTGCTAATTTTCTTCTATATTATATGGCTGTGACATTATTTCAGCAAATTGGGAAGGCTCTTCTTCCTTCGACAGTTACAAGCAAGGCTCTTCCTGCAGCCACGGGAACGAGTGCAGAGCCTGTCTCCACTGAGAACACCGCACAGAAGGCAGAAGCCACTCCTGAGCCAAAAGCCGAAGTACCTCCTGAGCCTGCTGTTGACATAAACTCAGTACCCAAGCCTGAGGTTAAAGCAGAGTCATTCCCAGGATTTTCGAGACCTCTCTCCCCTTACCCATATGTAATTCTCTGTCTGTCTATCATTGGCCTCTCTCAGCTGTCACGTTTCGTTCCGACGAATTAGTTTATGGCATGAACAGGCTAAATGCTGTTTGTTTCTGACGCATTTGCTTTAATTTTTGGGTTATCTTATTGCAGTATCCGGACTTGAAGCCTCCAGCATCTCCCACTCCATCACAGCCTAGAGGTGCATTTTGAAGGACTGGAGTCTTTAGGGAGAGAATTTCTCAACTATCGGATGGAGTCCTTCGACATTGTGTCTGATTCTTCGCCATAGTTGCACTTACGGCACCTTAAGCTGAGAGTCACCACTTTGCCAGGAAGTTCATGTAGTCGCAATTGAGTTAAGACCGGTCCGTTTGTTTGCAATCCGTCTGTCTAGTACACTATTTTTCATCTCATCTCATTTTGTAATGGTTGGATATGGCTCGTATTATATATATATATATATATATATATATATATATGTATGTAGGCGTTCTCTCTGCAAGTTGTGCTCGAATTTTTACAGTGTGTTTGGATTGAGAGTTGAGTTGAGTTGAGTTGAGTTTTGATTTTAATTGGTTTGTAATGATTGTATTGTTGAATTATGAGAAAAAGTGTGAAAAAATAATAAATAATTGAGAGAAAATAATGATTAAGTAATGATTGTGTTGTTGAATTGTGAAAAAGTAATGAATAGTTGAGAGAATTTAATATTAAAAATTGAATTGAATGGTTAAAAATATTTAAAAAATAAAAAAAAGTAATGATTGTGATGTTGAATTGAAGATAAGTTGAGTTGAGTTGAAAATTGTTGCGAATCCAAACACACTCTTAATGTGTGATGCTAAGAAGATTGGGGACTCATCTTAATTTCATGGCTTCATTCACCCGTGCGGTGTCCGCATACGTACTGTTACTTTTCCTAAGGGCACGTTTGGTTCGCAGGATTAGAATAGACAGAGAATAGAATAGATTGGGATTAGAATAAACTGGGAATAGAATGAAAATTCTGATGAAATTTTTGTGTTTGGTTGGAGGGAATAGACAGGGAATAAAATTATAATTCTGATGTTTGGTTGGGTTGAATAAGGAATAGAAAGAACAGAAATAGGATAAAAAGACAAAAATGCCCTTCCTATAAATACAATTTTTCTCCCCTCCGTCGAGAAACCCTATCGCTCATTTCACCTCGGGGGCTCTTCCCCATGCTCCGGTCGAGCCCTTCCGCCATGCTGGGGGGAGCAGAGACCGTCAGTTCCGGGAAGACTCGTGCAGAGAACAAACACCAGCAGAGAACAGCAGACGGCGGACCGACTATACCTGATGGAGCTGCCAAAGGCTTTGTCTTCGGAAGCGTTGCTGATGCTCAGGGAAGGCATAAACATGGCTCTCTCCAGGTGGTCCGCCCTCCAGATGGCCGTCGAGAACGAGTGTGGGCAGCCGCAACTCCCGAGACATAGCGAATAAGCTCTGCGATGATGTCTTCGTCTGGTTCACCCATTCGAAAGGTAACTCTCTGTTCCTCCGGTCCTCGTATGGATTTGAAATCAGAAGCTCAATTTCGACTCAATCCGTTGAATTAATTTTGATATGCTGCGGAGCCGCTTTACATTGAGGATTTGGATGAAAAGTTGGATCAAGGCCTGCTGTCGCTCAATACTGAAGCCGACGACGGCAGCATTGGAGAGGTACTGGCTGAGATAGTTTAATATTTGAATTGTCTCTTATCGAAATTTGTAGAAAAGGAGATGCTTGAGATCGTGAAACTTTGAATTCCACTGGTAAATGATAAAGTGAAGGGCTTTCTTCAAACTCATAACAATTCCTCTCTGTAATTTGTATCCCATAATCAATGGTTGTAGGTAGCGGAGAAATTAATGATCTTGCACGAAGAATGCAGCGAAGGAAATTACAGCTCCATCGAGAAGTTGAGGGAGGCGTGTGCTCACAGGATGGTTCATTCTCATGTCAAACAGGTAATTTATGTGAGCATACTAGGCATTAACGTTAAGGAACAAACGAGTTGTTGTGTTTGCTGAAGAATCAAGCTTGTGGAATTCCGAGTTATTTTGTACTATTGAATTCCGAGTTCATATAGTACACACTAGCATTCTGCTTGGGTTCAATTTGCAATGTCTAGTAACTCTGCTATCTGTTTTTTTATGGGGCTCTGAATTCTTGAAAATGATGGATCAGTTTAGTTTGTGGCATCAGCTTTCCTATCTTGGTTGAGAGCAAAGCACTCGGTCTTGATCAAGAACTCACTGATCTCTTTCCAGCTTGTTATGATTTTCCATCTTTTGGGTCGCTTCTTGATTCATGGATTATCGAAAGATCGATTATGTTGACAATACGGAGAAAAAGGTTATACCATTCCCTGGACATGAAATTCTCTGCCGGTGCTAGCAGTCCTGGCAAATTATATCCCCTGCTTGTTTTTTCATGATTCATGGGTCATAGAAAACACAAGCTAGTCGAGTTCCATTGATAATACCTGCCATAGTCATAACCGTCCCTAGGTTAGGTTGCCACCATGCGTTGTTTGTTTGTATTTCTTGTTAGGCATTAAGAAAGACGGATCTCCCGTGTCGTTTAGTATTTATTGGCCCAATCCCAGCTCCGCAAGCTAAGACTGTTATATCCTGTTGCAGGCTCCCGAGCGATCCTCGAAGGAATGGTGGTGGACTCGACTGTTGAGCAGCTGATCGATAAGGAGATCAACTCCAAATTTGGGCAGAAAGAAGTAACCTTTTAAAGATACTTGGGCTTAGATCTCCAACAAGAAAGCAGTTTCGATTACTCGACAATACGGCTTGCTCCATCACAAACCTGTTCCTTTCATGAATCATATGCATTTTTTTTCCTTTCTTGCTTAGCTAATATTCATGTTTGGTGAAGCTGTGTAAATCTCGCGTGCATTTTTGGCCAGTGTTCCCAATATATGTTTGTATAAGTTTGCATCCGGATAGATCAAATAGTTTGCATTCCGTTGCACCGACGTTAAATGAAACCTTTGAGCTGATTATTCTTCTAAATTCGAGTTGCTTTGTCATCTGCTTTGTCACTCTTTCTTCAGTACTGAATCGTGTAACCGACTGCAATTGTCGGTGTGGCCCTCATCGTGAAAAACATGAAATGAATGGTTGGGTCGTGTCAGTTTAACATATTATCATATCATTCTGGCCGGATTCAATTCTCGGTCAGACTGCATCGTAGCGAGGACAGTTCCTGTTTGAGCATGCAATGCACGCTGACAATTCCACCAGAACCGAGTAAGCAGGAAGGACTGCTCAAGGAAATCGAATGTATAGATGAAAAGCATCGGAAATGTGCGGATTTGGTTCAAAGAGGCGTACTACGTTCTAAAACGCAAAATCAACTACCAGCCCCAACACCATGTAAAGATTCGCAAAAATTTAGAAAACATTCAAGCATAGTAATAAACGGGCCAACACAAATGCAGCTGCAGTATTCAACCCCAAAAACCAAAATCCTGACATGCGTCTAGGAGAATTTAGAAGACCACCGGACTACACAATTTCAGGGAAACTTGATCGCAATCTCCTTCTTGGGCCGATACTCGCCACTCCCGACGAGCTCGTCGTCTACATAGATGGCGGTGCTTGATTCGTAAGGAAATCCTGCACCATTTCCAAGCGATATTCTGGCTCGGTACCACCTGAAATGTCGTCACGCTTTGTTCGAGCTCCGATATATACTGCAACTTTCTCACCCTCGACCTCTGAGCTGATTGCCGATTAGCCAAAATCCTAGGCAATAACCAGCAAAGAAGACTCTTTGTCAATTTATCCGAAACATCGTATCGCACAAATCTCTCTCATGCATGCAGAAGTATAAGCATTCAGAAGCATGCGTGAAGAGAGAACACGACAAAACACATATTTGAATTGTTAAATGAAAAATAAAATTGACAAGGACAGTACACAAAAGATTGGGAATGTAAGTGTGATTCGATCATCAAATTCATGAGCAGGAGCAGGTCAATTAGGCAAATCATTCAGTTCTTAGCACAGATTTTTCATTTATCTACAATATTTTTCTAATCTAGTCAGTCAAGTGAGGAGATTCTTTTCATCATCAGACACACAACTCCATCGTATACTGAGTGAGCAATATTGAAAAGGTACCTAATCACTTCGCCACCCAGGAAATCCATTAGATTGATTACACAAACGTGTATTCAGTACAAAGTACCATACATTAAAATGAATTACTAGTCAAATTCCAGAGTATGAGTAAAAGGTCAATGGGGCAAATCATTCAGTTTTTAGCATTTCATTTATCTACAATATTTTTTTGTCTATTCAGTCAAGTGAGGAGATTGTTTTCATCACGAATACATAATTCCCTGGCATAATGAGTGAGCAATATTGAAGAGGTTCCTAATCAATTTGGACATCCAGGAAATCCATTAGATTGGCTGCAACATACTGCATTGTCACTACTAAGAAGCTTGGAATGTAAAATTGACAAGGACAGTACACAAGGACATGTCTACAAGTTCCTCATTTCCCTATAACTATGCAAATTTCCATTGCAGTTGCAGCAGTAAACACATCCTCCTATTAATTTCGTATTTAATTCTCTCGTTTGCTTCTGTGTCTGGTGTTTGCATTATTTCCCTCCCATGCTACGCTACTTTTTGGGTTCCTATATATATATATATATATATTATCATACAGAGAAGAACAGAGAGCTAAGACAAATTAGAGAATGCAATGACATTCTTGTACTGATTATAAAGGTTGCTATGAAGCCAAATTTCATGCGTAATCTACAGTTATTCTGAATATCAACATCAAGATTGAATATTAGGAACATTCCACAATCCATACGGCTGACCACATGTCCAAACAATTCAAATGAAAAAAGCCACAAAGATCACAAGTCGCTCTAACTTTTAGTAAATTTATGATCTCGCCCTATACAACACAATTTTTTTTTTCTTTGGACCAACCTATACAACACAGTTATTCATCCTAAATCTCTAATGCAAGTACCCTGTACACATGTAATCTTTTGCCGTTTACTGTCATTTTTAATGCAGGTCTTGCTCATCAGCTTCAACTGCCCCCCTTTGGTCTGTTAATTGCAAAAAACTTATTTCATTGGTTAGACATGCAGGGCAAAAAATTTTTCCTAACTCGAAACACTGAAGAACATCTCAACGAACAATTCCAGCAAAAATTAAATCTTGTCCCTGAACTGAAGTATCGATTATCAGGACAAGCAAGCACAAGAGATACCAGGTAGACATCAAACAATACGGGCAGCAGAAGAACAATCATGGCTTGGGAGCTGGTCGGCAAAATCAGCAGCTTAATAGGTTACATCGATTCACGGCAAAATCAATAGCGTTCAACAGAACACCACCCACACACACACACACACTGCGAGTTCTCCACCGGGACATACCCAAAAGCAAACAAACAGAGATTGGGTATAGAGACACAGAGAGAGAGAGAGAGAGAGAGAGAGAGAGAGACCTGGGCTATGGCACGAATCGGGGAGGTTCGGCTGGAGCTTCTCAGGGGAGGTTCGAATCGGGATGTCGTCACGCTCTGCTAGGGTTTACAATTTTCTTCCAGGGGGAAATGTCCGATCGCTGAAAGTGAGGCTTTTATAGGATGGCATACATTGTAATTAACGAAAGACGATGAGGGTATTTTTGTCAATTCGCCTCCATTTCCGCATCCGGATAAGCTAATCCGGACCCTGATGGGCGGCTCCCGTATTCCGTGTGTAAACCGGATATGGCTCCCGACTCGGAATAGCCAATCCGCAATCCGTTGAACCAAACGCCCGAAATTATATTCCATACGGATTAGTTAATCCGTGCCCGACCTAATCCGGTGAACCAAACATGCCCTAAGTAACACAGGCAGAGTCCACTCCACCCACCTTTTCCTACCTAAATCTCATATATATTAATATATATGTATATGAGACGACTATATACAATATGATGGTGGAAATGAAATGGCGGTAAATTGATGTAAAGCTTGGTAGCACGTGTACGTACAGAGTCGAGTTTAAACTGTGAAAACAAAATCAATATATAATGTATAATAATTATCTATATCTATATTTATATTGACATACACATACAAATCTTTTGAAATTATATTCTATTTAAAAAATAAAAAATACCAAAAAATCTTTTGGACAGTACGGTGATCTCCAATTGAAGGCAATATGAATTTTCTAAACGGACTTTCTAGTTTTTTTAAAAATTATTTTAAATTTTTGGAATTATTTTTAATAAAAAATATATCTCATCATAAAATATGATTTCTTGATTTCTTTAATTTTTATAATTGATATATTATTTAATAATCTTAATTTTTTAATATGAAAGTTAATATTTTATTCTATATGGCCTTAAAACGCTTCGTTTCTGAATGAAATTTTCTTTATTTTTTGAGTTCCTTTAAATTTTAAATTATACTCAATATAAAATTAGTAACAAAATATTCTGAAATAATATTCCATTTAATAAAATCAAAAATACCATAAAATCTTTTGGATAATACGTTGGTCTCCATTGAAAGTAATATGAGTTTTCTATATGGAATTCTCTAGATTTTTTAAATATTTTCGTTTTCAGAATTATTTTTAATAAAGAAATATTTTTTAAAAGATATCTCATCATAAAATACGTTTTTAAAATTTTTAAAATTTTTATAATCTACATATTATTTAATAATCTTGAATTTTTCAAAACAAAAAATAATATTTCATCACATAAATATTAAAATTAAAATAAGTATATATAATTATATATTCACACATAATATAGATATTATATATGGTTATTTGGACAACTTTCAATATATATAATGAGAAAAAGTATATATATGAATTGTATTGTTTTATAGATATCTGTTGTTAAAAATAAATTAGACAATATTTTATATAGATATATGGAATTTTCAAGATTTTTTGAATTTTTATTTTCGGAATTATTTTTAATGAAATTATTTTTTAAAGATATCTCATAATAAAATCCAATTTCTTGAAATTTTATAATCTATATAACATGATGTATTTGAAATAATGAGAAGATTTTATTATATATATAGATATTATTTAATAATCTCAATTTTTTAAAAATAAATATTAACATTAAAATAAGTGTGTATATTAGTATATATTCATACATAATATCAAATATGTTAATATATGGTTATGTGGACAACTTTTAGTATATATAGTAAGAAAATTTATATATGAATTATATATTTTTGCATATATCTATTTTAAAAATAATTAGATAATATTTATAGATATATATAATATATAGTTTCTTTTCAAAAAATATATCAGATTTGTTCACGAAAAAAAATAAATCGGATTATATTTTATCTATGTTTTGTATGATAATTATAAATATGAATTATCATACACATAAATATGAGCCTATTTAGCTCTCAAAGAATACGTCTACAATTAAATGTGAACTCTCAAAACTATCTATTTTTCTCTCATTTTTATCGAAATTTTTCATTAATTTATTTTTCTCTAATTTTTTGTTTTTTTCATATTCTTTTTCAAGATTGGTAATGTGCGTTTCATCTTTTGAAATGTATAGCTATCCCTATACACAAGCTCTCAGAAAAGTAAATTCTTCTACCACTAAACACGAAAGTTGTTTATTAATTTTATTATTTTTGTTTCGCTTTTAATTATAGCAATTTTTCGTTTTAATTTTTAATTATTTTTTTTCAAATTAGTGGAACTATCCCGTGTATCGCACGGGCTTCATGACTAATATAATATACAATATAAAATGCACAAAATAGTTAATCAAGTTGCGCCACGTGTTGCTAGTTCCACGGGGCTAACGGAAGCGTAAAAGGAACAGAAATTCAAAATTTCCTACCCGTGAAACTAATTCCAAGACCTACTAGAAGAATAAGAGTAAATAAAAGCGTACCTGGAATATTTAAAATTGTCGACCGAGCGTCCCACGCGTGACGCCTCTACCGGTATCCACACCGACTTTGTCGACGAGTCTTCGAGATCAGCGGTGCTAGCGGCCAACACTCGAAAGAAACACCGATGCGACACCCGAAATTTTCAAACTAATGGACCTAATTTGAATTGAACAATTCAATTCAAATTATTTATATTAATATAAAGCATACACACATGTATATACGTATATGCTTATGCATGCATATATATATCACATATATATATATCCACACACTGTCACATATATCTTATATCCTTTGAGCTATATATATCTATATATATAGAGCTTGGGGGGGACGAATTTCATGTCCCTGACCGGTGTGGGACAAAGTGAAATAAGGATCCCAATTGTGTATGTATATATATATATAGTCTGTCATTCATTGCCCCCCTTTTTATAAGAGAAAGAGCGGTGACGAAAACGTAAACTCCACCGATCTATATATCTCTATATATTTTACATACATACACATTGTATCGTGTATCAATGATGTCCATTAATCTAATAAATCGAATACAATTAATCGACAAATTTAATCTCATTAAATATCCGATTAATCGGTTGCACCATAAATCATCTAATCTCTATTAGACGATTTTATTGTTTCAAAATATCCCGTCGATTTAGTCGTAGTGTGTGACCCTGTAGGTTCCCAATTACGTTGATAGTAATATCGAAATCTCTATTTCAATATCACAAACAGTGAGCGGCATCTAGCAATGCATCGCTGTTACTCAAGTAATCGGAAAGTCAATTTCTCAACGAACCTTGTGACTTACGTTACCGTGTAATATAATCCCTTTGTCCTCTATATCTCTATTGAGCCCAAGGCATGGTCGATGACATTCTTGTATGGCTCAATATCTCTCTTTCTTGGTTTACCGGGTAAGTCTATCAGAACAAATGAGCTCGATATCATTATATCGACTCATTTGGGTATGCATGCACTTTTAGACTTAACCACCAAGTGGCCGTGAGATATCGCTCCCGTTTCGTAGGAGGGACAAATCTTATCTTGGTCACTCACATTCTTTTCCATGCTTTGTGGCATACCCAATAACTATCTTTATAACCAGCCTGTTACGGTGGCGTTTGACAGTATCAAAATATACGACATTACATTACACGTAGGAATCCATGGTGACCTCAATCAAGTCAAAGGACCATTACACTATAGTCATTTTGAGATATGCTAATGACAGTCACGTAACACCCATAGCATAGCAATCTCATGGCGGGGTCAGTCCAATACACATTACTCTCTAATGTATACATGTGGTGTTTTGATATCTGATATCTCCATATCCATGACCTATGAGATTTGGTCATCAATCAACACTCACACTCATAAGCTTTTATCCGTTTATCGTTGTCCTAATTAACGATAATACTTTGACTATTGACATTTAGGAATAATGTTCATTAATTATAGGATCTCACAATCAAGTCACACTTGATGCCTATTGAACCTACTATTCCAAGGACATTATTGTGTAAAATCATATTTAGCACAATCTACACAATAACAGATATGCCTCATAATATAATGAAATAGATATCATATTACAGAACTGATTATAGATTGCCTCTAGGGCATACACCAATTCCCAACACGTGTAACATTAGGTCTCTCCAGCTTCCGCCATGTGTCACCACGAGGACAAGTTCCCATATGGGTAGCACCAATCGCGTGTTACCATGTGTTCAAGTGCTACCTCAATTACAAGATTAAAAATTATTTAATCGAATATATATATAAGATTAACGGAAGAATATTATTTTAATAAAAATAATTTCAATCGAATTTAACTTTCGAATTGGTAGAATTGTAATAATTCTAATACAAAAAAATACACGTGGCAAAGTTATATAAGATCAAATAGGAAAAAAATAATTTCAATCAAATTTAACTTTCGAATTGGTATAATTGAAGCACCAAAATAGTTGCTTTAATTTTAGAACAAATATATATGTAATTGCTTTTATTGAAATAAATGAAAATTATTTTAATTGTAATGCAAATATATTTAATTAAATGAAAAATATTCTTTTAATCGAATTTAACATTCTAATTGGTAGAATTACATGGCCAAAACTGGGGGTGTGCATGGGTACCGGGTATACCCGGAACCGGTCGGAATCTACCCGTTAGGGTAGAGTCTTGGTAGCTCGTATTGAAAATAAGATAGGTTCCGGGTATTAAAATCAGGAACCGGTGAAAATTGGTTTCGGTTCCGGTTTCTGCTTACAAGGTACCCGGAACCGGTTATTTATTAAAAAAAATGAAAGAGTAAAGTTATTGTTTCTTCTAATGAATTAGAACATAGGTACTTTGTTGTGTGATATCGTATTATGGATTTTTAATTTTGTCGATGGATTGATGAGATTTTTTTTTTGTTGTGGATTAATCTAAATCTTTGTTAATATTCTATTTGGCGTGATTACTGATTATGTATGTGATATTTTCGATTTTATTTAGTTAGAGAAAAAAATTTACATGTTCCAAAAGGGGACCAGGAACCTGTGGTGTAATACAAGTTCCGGGTAGGTTCCGATTCCATGATTCAACAAGGTAGAATCCGGTTCCAAAATCTTAGAACCTGTCCCTTACAGGGTAGGGTCCGAGTATCGTGAAAAATACATGATACTTGGAACCGATCACCCCTAGCCAAAACAATTGATTAAATTTTAATACGAAAATTACTCATGGCAAAAAATACAAACTCAGTTAAACAAAAAATAATAATTTAATTGAATTGGTATAATTGCGTTGTACATTGAAATTCATATAAGATTGAACAAAAAAAATTATTTTAATAAAAAATTATTTTAATCGAATTTAACATTTGATTTGGTAGAATTGTTGCGTCCGCTTTAAAACAATTGTTTTAATAGAATAAAAAACTATTTATCGAATTTATATATAAGATTAAATAGGAAAAATTATTTCAAAAAAAAGTTTTAGTTGGAATAGTTGATCAGGTTTTATCACATGTAGTCGTTGGCTTTCCAACTTCCACCATTTGTCGTCAGGCATCGCTCTATGTGCAAGTTCCCATGTGAGTTTGACTAACCACGTGTTGCCATGTATTACAGACATATGTATATATAAACTTAATTAAATCAAAAGAAATAATTATTGTAATCGAAACAATTTGAACAGAAAAAAGTTATTTCAACAATCAAGTTGGTGAAATTCCATGCCTATATATTGAAATTTGTGTTAAAAATTACATTAATATACTTAATTAAGCGGAAAGGTATATTTTAATTTGTAGTGCTGTACAATGAATGTTAACTTTTATACGAATGTGTATACATAAATAATATTTTTAGTCAAATTTAACATTTGAATTGGTAGAATATCAGTGTTGTACAATGAATAACAATTTTTATATGATTATGTATGTGTAAACTTAATCAAATGAAAAAAATATTTTAATCGAATTTAACATTTGAATTTGTAGAATTACACTATTTGTATATTGAATATTAAATTATATATTATATATATATATATATATGTATAATTGTATCACATGCAATAAATATGGTTAAAAGTAAATGTGAAGATTATATCGGGTCACAAATGTAAATGTCTAAGATTTAAGATTAAATTGATGTAAATATTTATATAATAATTCATATAAACAAAATTATATCTGTTTGAATATGTATGCAATAAATTATAATATGTAAATTTTACCAACAAGTAGAATTATAAATATCTACATAATTATTTAATATAAGCTTATTTTACATTAATAATTTGAGTGTGATAAATAAATATTATTAAACAAAAATTACTACTACGTTCATATAAATATAATTATATATTCAATATATACACAATTAATTATGAATGTGACAATTTTATAGAATAAGTAGAATATAGAGAATTAATTTAATCGAATTGGTAGAATTGCGCTGAAATTCATAAAAGATTAAACGAAAAAAATTATTTCAATAAAAATTATTTAATCGAATTTGGTAGAATTGCAGTGTTGTATAATGCGCTAAACAATTGCTTTAATTGAATAAAAAACTACTTATCGAATCTATATGTAAGATTAAATGGAAAAAAA
Source organism: Punica granatum (assembly GCF_007655135.1). Taxonomy (NCBI): domain Eukaryota; kingdom Viridiplantae; phylum Streptophyta; class Magnoliopsida; order Myrtales; family Lythraceae; genus Punica; species Punica granatum. Next base: position 303,628 of record NC_045130.1, read on the forward strand.
TTATTTCAAAAAATAATTTGATTGGAACAATTGACTAGATACCGATCACATGTAACCATCGGCCTCTCCAGCTTCCACCACGTGTCACCGAGCATTGCCCTATGTGCAAGTTCCCACGTGGGTTTGACCAACCACGCGTTGCCACGTGTTACATATATATGCATATATATATATATATAAACTTAATTAAATTCAACTAAAAAAATATTTAAATCAAAAAATTTAAATAGAAAAAATTATTTTAATCAAATTTAACATTCAAATTGGTAGAATTCAATGCTTGTACATTGAAATTTGTGTAAAAAAATACATCTATATGAACTTAATTAAGCAGAAAAAAATTATTTTAATGTAAGAATTGTAGGGATGTACAGTGAATTCTAACTTTTATACGAATGTGTAAATGTAAATAATTATTTTAATCAAATTTATCATTGAATTGGTAGAATTCTAGTGTTTTACAATGAATACCAAATTTTATATGAATATGAATGTATAAATTGAATTAAATGAAAATTTATTTTAATCGAATCTATCATTTGAATTGGTAGAATTACACTATTGTATACTGAATACCAATAAATTACATATATATTTGTAAAGTTGTATCACATGCAATAAATAGAGCTAGAAAAGTAAATATGAATATTATATAGGGTCAGAAATGTATATATTTAAGATTAAATATTAAATTGATGTAAATATTTATATATTTAATTCAAATAAACAAATTATATCTATTTCAATATGTATACAATTAATTATAATATGTAAGTTTTACCAAATTATAAGTATCTACATAATTATTTAATATAAGCACATTTTACATTGATAATTTTCAGCGTGATAAATGAATTCTATCAAAAACAATACTACTACATTCATATAGATATAATTATATAGTTCAATATATACACAATTAATTATGAATGTGATAATTTACAAGATAAGTAGAATATATAGATTACTTAGTAAGCATATTAATTTTTTTTAAATATGATAAATGAATTCTTTCAAACAAAAATTACTGCTAAAATTAAATAAAATATATCATTAAAAACCATTTAAAATAACACATATATTTAATTTGAGATACTAATACAAAATATTTAATTATTTCAAAATAAAAATATTTTTAAAGGAAAAATTTATGAATTATTCATGCATTATATGAACAATTTCATATATGTAAAGAGATATTTAAGCAAAGATAAACATGGCTAGTGAGAGATATTATATTATATTATTTTTTTAATGTTTTGCTATGATTTTTGAGAGGTAGCCAACTCTCCAGTTACAAGAGAGATAGATATCATAAAATTATTATGTCTTCTTTTTCTTATTGTATGATATCCTTTACTTTAA